>NW_027210833.1:387500-470000 GCF_029030835.1 Brachyistius frenatus | reverse complement strand
GTCAGGAAAAACACAAGAACAGTACAAATGATAAGAATCATATAATAGATAGAGCCAAGACAATGACATCAATGAGAATAAAACCAACAGGATGCCAAGGGGGCGGGATTTAAACTGTGGAAGCCTACAATAAATTATACATTTTAAAATAGAGAAAAACATCTCAGTTTTAGGTCTGGCCTTAAAGGTTTCAAGAGAAGGAGCTGTTCTAATATGAATGGGAAGACAGACGCAGGAACCAAGAACTGAAAATAATCTGAAACTCACCCATTTTTTGTAAACTGGGAATGAGTAAGTAAGAGAAACCAGCAGAATGTAGGAGGCGTGCTGGTGTATGTGGTAAACTGAGAAGTTACCAGGTGCTAACTCATGTAGTGCTTTATAGGTCAGGCTAAAATCATCTCTAGCTTGTACGGAGGGATGGTATCAGAATATCTGGTTGTGGTTAGGATGCCTGCAGCGGTGATATAAGCACAGGTTTTAGGCTAAAATAAAACTATATACTGAGCTGCTTTATGTCTTCTGAAGGAACTAAAAGGTTCAGAGTCACAGACAGTAGATGATTTAGAAAGCATTATGAGATGGACTAAAAGAGAAATATAGAAAACTGGTAGACAACTTCTTAATTCAAATAAAATTTAACATTTTAAAATGAATGGAAAATAAATGTTTTGGAAAAACTTTCAATTATGTGCATGAGAATAAATTACAACATGTAAAAACACTGGCGTGGCCCCTTTATGAGATATTCTGATCTTTTCTAATGTGTGTGTGTGTGTGTGTGTGTGTGTAAAATTAACACTGCATATAGACATTTACAAAACAAAGATTTATTAATTTCAGCCCCAGGTGTTTTGTATGTTTTTGCCACAAGGTTTTGTGTGTGCTCACATGCACCTTTCCTCTGTGAGTGATCACCATAATTGTTGTAATGAAAAGAGCACAGTCCAAGTGAAGCAGTACATGTACACACAGACATGAAACATGTAGTATCAATTTTGTTATTAATTGTCCACTTGGCAATTGCTTCAATCTCATAAGAGTATGTATAACATGTAAAATAGAATAAGAGAAATACTATCTTTTGACATAGTCCCTCTGGACTTAATTACTGTTCATGTGAAGTGGAATCAGGCCAACAGGAAGCTTGCTCGTCCAAATGTAGATACTGAATTAAAAAGAATAATCTCACATTTTTACAAATTGCATTTCAATGTTTGTGTTCCTGAGTGTCTGTTTTGGTCCCAACAGGATCCTAAGGAGCGGCTGGGTTGCCAGGTCCAGACTGGCTTCACAGATATGAAGTCACACACGTTTTTCCGAAGTATAGACTGGGAACAGGTAAGAGCTGACTGAGTGGGGAGTGAAAGAAATCGTGTATTGTGGCCGTTTGAAAGTACACTTTTAACAATATGATCATTTTTGTAATCTCTGTAATCTTAAAAAAAAAAAAAGATATACACTCCATCCCTGAAAAGAAAATGTTTTTATATTACAGATGTCTCAAAAATATTGATGATTTACAGTAGAGATGTAGATGTAGTCGCAGTCTAGTCTGCTACTGCTGTTGGGAATAACATTGTGAACTATCTTGATAAAAAACACAGTGCAGCACTCTTTGTAGATCTGTCCAAGGCTTTTGATATCGTTGACTTCAGCATCTCATGAAATAAGCTGTTTTCTGTTTGATGTCTGGTCATCAAATCATATCCCAATGTTGTAGGTAGCTGGTAAAGGTGTCCCTCAAGGATCAATATTTAGACCACTACTAATTACTCTGGACATAAACATTTGCTTTTTCAACTCAATAGTATAATGTCCACTTCTACGCTGACGATGGCATCATGTGTGCCATCAGCATCACCACAAACCACGCTCCCTCCAGATTACAGGCTGCTTTCCATGACTTCCCTGTTCAACTTCAAATGTGTCCCAAACTCCAAAAAGAAAGAAAGATTTATATTTAACAAGAACCCATATCTTAGCTGGTTCTGACCAATCCATGTGCTAAATGGACATTTATTAGGAGATCAATTTTCCCCTTGGTATTCATGTCAGCAGATTTGAGAAGGAAATATATTTTTAAGGTCATAAATGAATTATGGAGGTGTACGTTACATGATCAAACATCAGTCCACCCAACTACAAGAAATAATCTGCAAGTTTGAGCTAAACAGCTCCGGTAACCTCCTGCAAACTACACACTAATGCAGATCAGCAACATCAAGGTTTGACCTTGTTCAGGACTCTTTCAGGACCTTTTGAGCTAAATGACTTTGAAACGGTTAGAATGTCATACATATTAGCTCCTTCAGTCGTCTGAATGTGTACAAAAATAATAATCTAAGGGGAAAAAACTCCAAGTTAACAAACTCATAATTCAGAAAATTTTGGTTCACTTGATTTTCTTTTCAATGTGATAATAACCAAAGGGGGGGGGGAATCAGTTTACCTACTGATCCACTAATTCAAACCAGAACAAACGAACTATCAGCTTGGAACTGTGCAAAAAAAAAAAAAAAAAAAAAGTGACACGTGGCATCGCAACTGATTATTTCTAGATGCATTCTGAACAGATAAACTGTGAGGTTGAAACTGACACTCCACATATTAATTTCACAATGTACGTATGCTGCGCCGCCTGACAGACAGCTGCTGACAGTTGATCTGGGGTTCGACTCTACAATCTGTCAGTTCACTTAGAACTAATGTAAAAACAACAAACACAGAGTAAACACCGCACGCCCACATTTAATGCCAGTCAGCAGAGAGACAACAGGGCACAGCTGTCATTACACATTCTCCGTTTCCTTCATCACACCAGATAGTGTGTGTCTATTCTATATGAGGAGCTTAAACGACTGAGAACACTCCCTCCTCTGTGTGATCTGAACAGACACGCGAGCGAAGTGAGGCCCTTGTGTGTGTGTTAAAAATGGATGATAAAGTTATAGACATTGAGTGTAGACCCCTGCTGCATCCCCCCCTCCCATTCTCCCCCCTCTTTGGTGCAACAAGGCAAATAAAAGTGAATTCCTAATCACACACACATACTCGCCCCATCGAATACATTAGCGCTGGATGTGTGTGTTGGGGCTGCAGTTGTGCGATTAATGGCGTAGGTCTGACGCACAAACTTATTTGAAACCGACATGAAAGAAATGATCGAAGCCGTACAATATTCAAAATCTTTACAATGCCACGCTATATGCTGAAGTCGGCATAGAGTCAGGTTTCACCAGAAGGGTTGAGCAGCGTTAGGGATAAAAGACCGTTAGCGTGGAGCAAATATGGATAGAATGGACAGTGAGAATATGATATCAGTTGGTCTCCTGGCTCTCCTGCATATACATTTATTTGAACGCTCAAAATGTCACCTTCTGAAAAGTTGGCGCTCTGACAGGAAAATTTAATTCACTCCGACTTTACCAAGAAGCTGACGCTCTAATCTCGCTCAGTATTGGAGCGCCCAAAGAAGTAATTATTACTCTGACAAGGTGTCGGCAATTAGGTTCAACAGCAGCAACCAGCAGTGACGTCACACGACGGTTTTTAAACGGCCGTCATGAAGCCCCGAGTTTAGATTTTGGCCGGCGCCATCTTGCTAGTTCGGAGCAGTTTGGAGCCATAAGTGAGTATATTTGGGCGAGCTATAGGGGAGCAAGTTGTGGATCTGACTGATCTGATTGGAAACCCATTTTTTCAAATTTTTCCCATATTTCCCAAAACCATATTTTCAGATGGCCCACCAGAAAACTGCTAAGAAATAGTAGCCTTAGCTAGCAAAACCAAAATAACTCGTAGAAAAAAATGTATTGACTTCAAATTGTATGAGAAATTGAATGGGAGTCTATGCAGCCGGAGGCTTTTCGGAGCTGCCCCCTAGTGGCACTCGGTGGTATTATAACTTCAGGCTATGCCTCATTTTTCAGACCTGGAAACTACATGTACTTTAATATACGGTCTGTGGTTTAAACATGGGACAGTTATATCAGCATTGTTGAATAAACGCAAACATACGGTAGCTTTACTGGGATGGTAGAAGACATTGTAAATGTTTTATTTGTATTTCATTTCATTTTTACTTTATTTCTAGGATTGTATTTGAATGAAGATGGTGGGTGAATGCTGACAGAGCTACAGCAGCCTACCACTGTAATATTTCTGTTCAACTCATTATTGACTGTGATCACATGCCGTTTTGTTTTTCTTTATATGTAGTCTTACCTTGTTGTGACATTAGTGTTGGCCAGATTTGTCCCACGGCACTCAACTTTCTATCTGAGGCTATATTAGTAATTCCAATACATACATGTAATCTGAGTCATGCAACGTTCATGGTCAGCTGTTGTGTGTCACAGTCAGATTACACTAAATGTAAGCTATCGCGTGAGACAGCTTCTTACAACGTATATCAAGACAGGACAAGTTTCTCGTGGTCAGCTGAAACGTTTGGTATCGTGAGTCGTGCAAAGTGCTCATAAAATGGGGGTTATGTAAATCACTCTGCTGGACCTGGTCAAGAGCCTCGCAGCAGCATTTTGGACCAGCTGTAGACGGTCCAGAGATGATGATGATGATGATGATGATGATGATGATAATAATAATAATAATAATAATAATAAACTTTATTTGTATAGCACTTTTCTAAACTCAAGTTACAAAGTGCTTCACATAAAATAAGCTATTAAAACAAAACAACAAGTGTATTCTAACAAGTCTTAACAATGATCGTATAGAACAACTATAAAAACTAATTAAAACAGGGTATAACAGAAATGAGTTGATCACTAAAATCAGCAAAGGCTCTCTGATAAAAGTATGTTTTAAGAAGAGATTTAAAAGATGCCACTGACTCTGCAGACCTTATTTCCTCAGGCAGCTCGTTCCATAACCTTTGGGGGCTATAACCGAAAATGCTTTGGTACCGTTAGTTTTAAGACGTGTCTCCAGAACAGATACAAGTTTTTTGTCTGAGGATCTCAGACAGGCTTGTATGGAACAATCAGGTCAGCTAAATAGGAGAGAGAGAGGCCATGAAGTGTCTTAAAAGTCAACAAAAAAAAATCTTAAAATCAATTCTAAAACATACTGGGAGCTGGTGCAAGGTGGCTAAAACGGGCGTGATGTGGTTCCCTTTTTCTGGTTTTAGTTAAAAGTCTGCCAGCTGAGTTCTGTTCAGTTTGAAGTGGACTGATACATTGACTAAGATACAAGGGCGCTCCTTGTCCACGCAAATCGGAGTGCAGCACTGTGTCGTGTCCGGAACAGAAGTGAAGCTATAACATTTGTGAGTTAGTACTCCAAGTTACATCGCATGATTAACATCAGCACCTGACTTGCACGCTTTTGTCACCATTGGTCCAGAGCGTCTGCGGTCTCTCCATGAACCTGAAACTTCAGCAGAGAGTTTGTGACAAATTAACAGGGGACGCAGAGAAGCCGCATGGATCTAAATCCGGTGAAAGAGAGGCTGGGGAGCGACAACTGTGTTTCAGTGGGAGAGAAACTTGCCCTTTTTAAATGCGCCACAGTTCAGTTGACTTGCAGCACATGTTTTCCCTCAGAGGCCTCAGAACGTCACAGCAGAACTCGATGATGACGGTCTGACCCTGGGGGACGAATCCTCAGCACACAACGCTACCGATGCCGAAGAAAACCCGTCTGGTTGCACCTTTTTCGCTCTTGGACATAAACATTCTGCCGCAGCCTCCCTGAAGCATTTCAAGGATCTCGGTTGCCAATTTCCAGAGTTTGACACTGAATTGGATGTGCGCCCTTTGCTGTTGATTTTGATCAAGGGAAGAAACTTGAAAGACTAACTTCCAAAGGAAAAAGCTTCTCTGTGTTCCGTGCACATCGTGGTGCTGCACACTGTTTGCACGCAGCAGAACCAGATCTGGAACCTTTTAATCCACCTGGTAGGAATGTTTCCAGGAATTCGTTGAGCCCTTTATTTTAACAAGTGATACTTTATTACATCATTGGTCTGCTGATTTCTGGCAGAACGATGGACAGTCTTACCCTTTAGTCACATTTTTGTGAATCGAAATTGTCGAGAAAAGAAAAATGGGGCAGAACATGGTAATTCGGTGGACATAAATCTGTCAGACATATTCTGATAACCAGTAGCTTTAATTATCTTTAATTAGTTTAAATAAACACATTAATATTCAACATTTTCTAATAAAAACAATGTAAATCCATAAACGTGCTGAGGATTCTTCCAATTGTTATAATAAATGTAAACTAACTTGTGGAATCTTCTCTGATGGCCACATTTCAATCAGTTACTTCTAGCCAATTATAGGAAGCTTAATTTGTCAATATATTGGCAAATATTAATATTAAAATGATTTATTTACAGCTGTTTAGCTAATTTATGTATTTTAAGCCATAAAAAAATTATCCAAAGTTATTCAAATTGGCCTTTTTCCAATTTTTTTCAATTACCAGTTATTCTATAAAAGCACCATTAATATGTCCTTATCAAACACGACCACAAATGCTAATTTGAAATGAATTAAGACCATTTCTCTCCCTCCTCATTGTTTCAGTGTCCCTCATGGGACAATTAAGTGGGGTGGCAGGTAGTGTAGTGGCATAAAAGAGGAGGAAATTTATTGTCAGAGTGTGTTAATGAGTGTTGCCTCGACGCCTGTGAAGTACACACCAAAGACAAGCCGGGGAAAGATATCAAAGCGGAGAGGAATCCTGAGCCCGGTGACAAAGCTCCCTCACCGTGCGAAGGGAAAACAAGTTGACAAAGCTGTGAGAGGTGGAGAAGCGACGCTCTCTGCCCTCAAACTAGAAACCTGTCTCCAGACCTGACAGGCCTGGCACGCCGCTACTGTTGTTGCCACATATTAATATTCATCAGACATTTCCTGAGGGAGCGCCGAGTTCTCTCTCTGAAGAGATGACACATTTGAATATCATTTACCTGCCGTCCTCTTTTATTCCCTCTCCAAATCCACAGTTCTTTACTGCCAGAGAACTGTCAGCCTGATGAGCAATGAAGGAGAAATTGATCATTTGGAAGCAGACAGAACTGGATTTCACGGCTGCGAGATATTTTTCATTGACGCCGGGGAAGGAAACAAGATATCCATCGTCTTGTCTTATGTTTGTACACCAGCGATAATCCTAGAAAGCCAAACGGTGGCAGCGCACTTTAAAACAAAATGAAAATTGGCACTTTAATACAGGCAGGATTATGTGTTCGGGACCAAAAGAAATTTTTACATTTGGCTTTGATTGTCGGTATTCACAGACTGGTTGGCAGAACTCAGGTGTTTCTCCGGTGCACCTCGCCAGCACACTTACCTGTAATTGGTCAGCAGTGTCATGTGACTGCTTTGATCTGTACTCAAAGTACACAGACTAACTGCTGATGTTTGCCACATGCGGCTGCATCACATTCCAGCTGTCAGAAACAGTCAGCTGGCATTTCAAGCCAACGTCCAGCAGGTGTGCAGCCATAAACTCTCACTCTTTATTTTCTCCGCTCTGCTTTCTTCACACACTAGACGATCCAAAACCATGCATATGGCGTGTTCCACACATAAATTGCTGTTTAAATCCCTGAAATTCGCAAATACCAGCTTCTCAAATGTGACGATTTACTCATTTTATAGTTTTCCGTGACCGTAAACTCAGCATCTCTTTTTAGGGGGCTTAAAAACCTATTTGAGTGTGTAAATACAGACAGGTTTTCACTATTGTTGCTGCTGCTGCCCGGTTGTAGCCTCACAGCTCTTCTTTGAGATTTTCTGTCAGGTAATTAATTACAAAATTGAGGCAGCTTGATAAAATGCACTTTACAATGAGCTTAATAGAAACTCTTCATTGAATGAGCCACATTTGGCAACCTTTTAAAAGTGGCAGCTGGTTTGTGTTTTAATAAGAGAGATGTTCTGGGTCGAGACCAGGGCCACAAGACAGAGAATGGAGGACACAGCATTCAACAAAAACAAAAACATGAAGCAAATTTTATTTGTTTCAAATTTTATTCACAAATTTGTTCAAATCTGTTACTGAGCACTTCACCTTCACCTTTGCCAAGACCGAGACACATGACAGGTGCAAAACAACAACATGCTGATTAAGCAGCATTATTATTGCACAGGTGTGTCTTGGACTTGTCACAGTAAAAGGCAAATCTAAAATGTCCAATTTTATTTTGAACTTTTTATTAGATGCTGTTACAAATGCGGCTACCAAGCGGCAACCGTCAGTGACGTCACCCGTTGGTTTGTGAACAGCTGTTATGAATCCCCGAATTCTGGATTTTGCCGGAACCATCTTTGCTAGTTCGGACCGGTTTGGAGCTGGTAGTGACCCTATTTGAGCGAGCTGGGCAGGAGCTAGAAGGGGATCTGACTGATCTGATTGAAAACCCAGCGAAACTACATTCCTGCCCACCGATAGCTGTAACCTGACTGCACCACAGGCCTGTCAATCAAACAGACACGCCCCCAAAACCAAGGTGTTTTGAAGCATATTTTCTAATTAATGAGATTATTTTCAGATGGACCTCCAGAAAACTAATAAGAAGGAGCGACTTTAGCTAACAACACCAAGATAACTCGTGGAAAAAATCTATTGACTGAGAATTTTATGAGAGAAGTTGAATGAGAGTTTATGGAGCCGAAGGCTTTTTAAAGCCGACCTCTAGTGGCACTCGGTGGTATTGCAGCTTAAGGCACTTCTGCATCAGCCTCATTTTTCAGACCCAGAAGCTACGAACACTTTTAAATTCAGTCTATGACAACTGCAGATGTGCATTGTTTCTTTGGGGCTGAGGCAGAAAACCTGTCTGTATCTGGTGGACTCGCTCAGTGTGACACACCTCCTTGCATTGAGTTGATGAGGTTGCTGTTTGTGGCTTGTGGAGTGCTGCTCCAAGTGAAAATTGCTGTATGTTGGCAGCAATTGGAACGTGCTGTCAGTGACACAGAGAACGGCAAAAATGCTCAATGGATAACATTTCCTGTTCGCATGCAGGCCGTGCAAGAACTGGGATTTTTTTTCAGCTTCCGGCGATTGTGTACTGATGCTCGCAGCATGCGGCTCTACATTATCATGAATGGCATGACGATGACCACACAATGTCTCTGTGCAGTCTGTAGCTTATTCCTGCCCATACCATAGCTGCATAACGGCTCCGGTGGACATTTATGCAGTCAGTGTGCTAATTTCACGCTCTTTTAATGATGTAGTGTGATAAAACTGCCCACTTTTAGAGTCGCCTTCGGTTGTTCAAAAGGAACACCTGTGCAACAATCATGCTGTCTAACCAGTGTATTGATATGCGACACCTGTCAGGTGGATGTACCACCTTGCCAAAAGGTGAAGTGCACGTTTACACAGATTTTAACAAATTTGAGAGAAAGAAATCTTTTAGTTCAACTCGTGAGAAATGGGAGTGAAAATAAAAAACTGTTGGGTTTCTATTTTTTGGGGAATTTGCCTTAGTGGTGGAAATATTGGACATATTCACAGCTAATCAAATTCTGTAGAGCTACTGTAAGTATGCTTTAATGTGTGACCTAGGCTTTTGGGCCAGTGTTTCATAAGTGTTTCAGATCTTCCCTCATCAGCGGCTCTTCTGTCCACAACTTAAACATTAGCATTCTTGGTGGGACGTTCACCGTCCGACAGCACATCTGGACCACGAGCAGCGGGATGATTTGAGAGATGTAAAACAGCAGTGAAGTGAAGGCACTTGGCCCCTCTGATGTTGATCTCCCTTTTCTGGCGCGCCGACGCGGAGACGGAGGAGGAGCTGAAGCGTCACTCAGCGCGTGATTGAGTGATACAGTGTTTGTGTGAGCGAGTGAGTGATGAATGGCTTCAGGTCTGTTGACTGTAGTTTTACCCTCAGATCAGGCTGGCTGTTATATCGTCAGTCCAGTCCCGAGAGCATCGATGCCACTTGAATGCAGACGCTTTCACACACACACACACACACACACACACACACACACACACACACACACACACACACACACACACACACACACACACACACACACACACACACACACACTGACATGTGCTATGATCTGAGAAGCCATGGCTCGCCCGTATAGTCCTGGTGTTCACTTACCTCTTTCATGTGCCCCTCTGGCCTTGGGGACATTTGCCGTGTGTGTATATGTGTGTGTGTGTGTGTGTGTGTGTGTGTGTGTGTGTGTGTGTGTGTGTGTGTGTGTGTGTGTGTGTGTGTGTGTGTGTGTGTGTGTGTGTGTGTGTGTGTGTGTGTGTGTGTGTGTGTGTGTGTGTGTGTGTGTGTGTGTGTGTGTGTGTGCATGCTGGTTCCGGGCTCGTTCCAGACCTTCATTGCACTTCATTACCAGCTCGTAGAGCTCCAGCCTGCCCAACAACACATCAGAGAGACTGGGGAAAGTAGGAGGAGAGAGGAGAGGGATGTGAGAAGATAAAAGACTTGACAATGAGTAAGACAGACACGGGCGTGGGGGAGAAAGATGGAGACAGGATGTGAGGGGGTGAAACTGACAGAGGAGTGTAGGTAGGCGCAGAAAGAGCTAAAAAAAAACAAATTTAGCAAATAGAGAGCGAGATTGGGGGAAGGTGGGCCAATTTGGTGGAGAGAGAGAGCGACGGGAAGAGATACAGAGAGAGAAAGTGACTTGTTTTGTGTTTGTTTGTTTGAAGCCACTTTTCAGAAAAAGCGCTTTGAACCAATAACACTAATGAAGCACAGAAACCAGAGCCAGGAGCTTTGTAGGAACTAAACACACACAGGAAACAAGTCCTGAGTGGTTGATAAATGCCTCAACAGTGTTCGTAGTTCAACCAACACGGTGTTTATGCCGTCCTTTCACAATATGAACAGCACGAAAGTGATTAATAGGAGCCGCCTCTGTGGCGAAGATTTGATTTGAGTAAAGTTGACTAAATTTACGTGATTTAACAAGAGCTTCCATTTTACATGTGAAAGTAAAAGGTGTTGAGAAAAAGCTGGCTGTGGCTGAGCTCCGGCTCACTGGAAACATGTACCACCAATTCAGTTCAGCTCATCCCAGCTGACTTGTAGTGAAGGCTGGATACACCATGGACAGGTCACCAGTCCTTCACAAAGCCAACACACACACACACACACACACACACACACACACACACACACACACACACACACACACACACACACACACACACACACACACACACACACACACACACACACACACACACACACACACACACACACAGACAACCTTTGTCCTTTGAGAAAATCCCAGAAGTCACAGGGAAAACATGCACAGAAAGGTCCCAGAATCCAGATGCGTGTTTCTGTGAGGTGACAGTCTAACAACTGCACACACAACACAGGAAAAAAAAAGCATAACAATGCACCATTAATAAAAGTGTTATTCTGTGTTCCAGATGACATGACACACTTCCCTTAGTAACACTAACAAATAGTCCTCTTTCACGTTAGGACTCTTACTTAATTAGTGCAGGAATTTTGACATTTTTGTGTTGTTTCAGCACACTGCTGTTCTGCACTGACTGGAAATAACTTCAGCATGTGAACACATCACCCTCCAAAATATCTGCAGCTTTAATTCTTTTACCCAGAAATCAACTGTTTTCTGTTTAACACACTCAATAAACTCACTGATTCTTCTGTCCAGCAGCAGCATCAGTGAAAAAGAAACACTTTTGTGTTCAGGAACAGCTGCAGCTTCCTCAGATGCCTTCATTTGGAAATTCTTCATGTCAGTGGCCCCGCCCCCTTCCTCTACGTCGCCAAGATGGCGACCGTTTAGGGTGGAAAGTGTTCCAGCTTTTCAAACTTCTTTTTTTGGGGCGTTTTCAGGGCATCATCCTGGTGCTTGTAGCTCACTGCATGTTTCTTTACTGACAGTGTGAACGCACCAATGCACTCAAAACAGTACAACATCTAGAACACAACATGGGTGTTTGGGGTGCGGATAGAAAGTCTGGAGCAACCAATCAGAGAGTAGCGTGAGGCATGTGTAATGTATTCGCGAAGAAATGAACCACAGACAATTTTAAAACGTCTTTTGATCAATGCTGATGTGCCTGCACAAAGTCCAACTAGAACATGTTTATTTCATAATTATTTTGCAGAAATGCAATTATGATTAACATATTTAGTGATTTTTCTTTTTTGGATTATTCAAACGGGGCGTCACTCCAGCGCCCCACTTTATCCAGCCTCCACCATTCATAAGTGAATTTCATGCCTCAGAGACGTGCGACCCGGAGAGGAAAAATTGCTAAGAGAGCAGAGGAGCTTGGCAGGAGATACACACACACACACACACACACACACACACACACACACACACACACACACACACACACACACACACACACACACACACACACACACACACACACACACACACACACACACACACACACACAGCTGCCTCTCACCCACAACATAATGCAGACACTCGGATTTGGCATTGGGTGGACATTATGGGTAAGAAGCCTTTGTGTCCCCAGTGATCCGAAGCAGACTTCAGAATCAACTGTGGACCTCATGTTGACCTGAACATGAGTGAGTAGAGATTGTAAACATGCTGTGTGTGCAAGTTGAAGTGATTTGTTGGAAGAGTGGCAGAAAATTCATTAATCAAGAACAGAAAGACTCCGAACGGGACCCGAAAAAGTATTTGCAAGCTGTGATGAAGCGGCAACCAGCCGTGACGTCACCCGTTGGTTCGTGAACGGCTGTTATGAAGCCTCGAGCTTCGGAATTTAGCGGGTGCCATCTTGCTAGTTTGGAGCAGGAAATGACCATATTTGGGCAACCTGATGGAGGAGCAAGCGGTGGATCTGACTCGATCTGATTGGAAACCCAGCGATACTACATCCCGCCCACCGATAGCTGTAACCTGACTGCACCACAGGCCTGTCAATCAAACAGACACGCCACCCAAAAACATATTTTTTAAGTTTATCTTCTCATTAATGACAGATTATTTTCAGATGGACCTCCAGAAAACTAATATGGAAGAGTGAATTTAGCAAAGGACATGAAGAATACTTGTGGAAAAATGTTATTGACTGAAAATTTCATGAAAAAAGTTGAATGGGGGTCGATGGAAAACAGCCCTTTTCAGAGTCAACCTCTAGTGGCCCTCGGTGGTATTGCGGTTTAAGGCACTTCCACATTGGCCTCATTTTTCAGAGCCGGAAGCTAAGAACACTTTTATATGCAGTCTGTGGCTGTGCCCAAACTTTTGCACATGCCAAAATTACTATTTCATATTTTTCTGTTTTATTTTATGAATCTAGAAATGATTAAAAAAAACAAAAACAATGATCTATCCCACTAAGTATAAATGATCATCACATTGATCCTCATCTTTGATATTGGATGTAATTTGCCTATTGTATCACTAAATTCACTTTTAGCATGAAAATGATGTGACTGAGATCCCCATTAGACAGCAGCAGGATCAGCTTCCAAACATGAAATAGATGTTCCTGTATTTGAAGTCTCCCCTCATCTTACCTCCAGCCAGGTTTTTCTAGGGACTGAGGAAACCATCAAAAACAACATGGAGAGAAACATGTGTACCTGCGCTGTTTCTCTGCCCATCTGACTACACCGTGTTCTCAGAAAACGTCATCAGTGCACATTTTAACAGGATGGAGGGACCGATGTGAAACCATGGAAACAAACCAGACTAAAACTCTCCTGGCTGAATCACCCAGGCACAATTATTCTGCCGTCTCAACCTTTGTCATTCTGTTGTTTTTCTCTCCCTCGTTCAATCCTGCCCTTACTGTTAGTTTGTTCATCAACATATGCCATGTTCCTCTCACTTGCCTTATATTGTGTCAAATTAAATAAGTCAACATGAAATGAAACATTTGACATTCAACCCTATCTATTCATTAGAATACAGGAAGCTACAGTTTACAGAGGGTCCCTGTAAAAGCTAAACGCCTCACATGCTTACTATCAGCAAAAGGTAGTTAGACGCCTGTAGTCCTTACTCAGTTACTGCAGTGTACACAACTCAGACTGGGGTGTTACCAAGAATTGGCTAATTAGAGGAATACGATAAGGTATTTTAAACTACAAGTCTAAGAAGCCCAGGAAAAGACTATTAAATGGTATCTTTCCTCGTGTTAATGCAGCCATGCTTTGAATCCTTTGTGTTTTCAGCACCATCTAGCAGAGTTTGACGTCTTGAAGTCAGGTTTTTTTACAATGTGCATTTGTCAGAAAAACATGTTGTCATGGATAAAAGGAATTGATAACCTCGGAAGCGACAAATTGAGATGGATCGATAATTCCGTTCTCAACTGAAGCCGTTTCTTGATTCCAATCCCTGGACACTTCACGTGCAGTATTTTCTTTTCCTTTCATGGTTTTAACCCTCCTCCTAAGTAAAAAGTAAAAACTGTTGTTTGACGTGATACATTCTGGTGTGTTTGTTTTTCCTCAGCTGGAGAAGAAGGAGGTGACGCCGCCCTTCAAACCTCAAATCTCTGATGAGTACGGCCTCGAAAACTTTGACACGCAGTTTACTAATGAACCAGTGCAGCTAACACCAGACGATGAGTAAGTACTGCTCAGCTCAGAGCCATCATTAAAGCCAGTCTTGTGTGAATAATTTAGAGCACTCTTTCACATCTATCATTCAGGTGAAACTTCACACTTCTGTATGAAGAGGGGCTCGCAGCTCAAATAGCATCATGTTGGCTTTTTCTTTGTCACCTTGTTGTTTTGTCACTTTAAAGTCACTACAGAATGTTTAAGAGCCCAAGACGGATGTTGATAGCGTAATGAAATACATGGAAATTGGTAATTACACTGACTAAATTCTAACTTATATTGGCACTTTTTGTGAATAGATATTAAACTATATTAATAGGAAATGAGATGAGTACTCGGCTGAAATGGTATCCGGTATGGACAGTGTACTTTCGACAAGTACGAGTATCATCCGAGTAATTGTGTCACACGCCCACAATATTTGCTGAACAAAATAGGAAGTACATTATTATTTTTTATTTGATTCTTTATATGACTAGCCTGACATCAGTATAGCTCAACAATAACTATAGCAGCTTTTATTTAAAAAAAAAAAAAAAATGAAAAAACTTGTCTGTCAATAGTTCTCTTACTCTTGTGATCAAAAACGTTGCTCAATTCTGGTGCTGTTCTGTAAATAGTTTACTAATAAATAATAAACCTTAGTAATATCTGATCAACCCATATCAAGCTCAGGCTTAAAAGATCAACTTCCGGATTACGCCCTGCCCCATCCGAGTGCGGATATGGATACAGATACTTTGGTTGGTTTAAGTGAATAAAAAAAAGATAATGCTGTACTATATATTAATACTAACTGGAAGATTAGATTCCACACGTTTTCCCCGATGTACATCATACGCAGCTGCTTTCACTGTATACTCTGTCAGACTCAGAGACAAGTGTTTGCTAAGTAGGGCCACGAAATCCACATTTACAGGAAATAGGTTGAAATTAACCATAAATATCATTTAAGTTCATATTCTGCTCAGGAAGTTGCAGCTAATGTTACTTTTCATTCATGTTATTTTAACACCTGCTGCAGTGTTGTGTTTGGTTTTTCAGACAAAACACCCTCTGGGGAAAAATACAACATAAGGAGTTCTATCAAGAAAAATTTGACAAATGTAAATAATGACATTTAACTAAAATACATTTCAATTTCAGTTGGACATCTCTTAACTTATCTTTGCTGCTTTTTCCAATACTTTTTTCTTTTCTACACTCAGTCTCGCGAGTATAATGTTGGTCTTTTGTTTCGCATCGTGTCGCAGCAGTTGATGGAGCTGCGTAGTTGCCTCTCGGACTGATCTGATTTTACTGGACAGGCGGACTTGTGTCCAGCTGTAAAGGTGTGCAGTTCAATCCTGTCATGGTCAAATATAGAGGCAGAAAAAGAGCACTGATTCTAAATGTATTTACACACACACACACACACACACACACACACACACACACACACACACACACACACACACACACACACACACACACACACACACACACACACACACACACACACACACACACACACACACACACACACACACACACAGGGTGCTCTTCCATCCTCAGAAGACGTCTGCATCCAATAAAGAGAAACATCCCCCCTCTGCGAGTTCCCAACACTGACGTCTTTATCCGTCAGGGACGTTGTTTTGATTAATGCAAACATGTAGCCTTCAGGATGTGACAGGAGCCCTTGTTTAAGATTTAACTTTGGAGGGAAGAAGGCTGAAGAGATCTGGCACGACAACAGACACAACACCGGCTCCGCTGCTGCAGACTGTCTGCAGCCGCACCAACGCGCCAGCTCGGCCGGTTTTCCTCCGCGCGGCCACAAAATAGATTCCATAAGGCTTTTGGCAGGCCCTGCCAATAGATATTACCGGGCTTATGTTCGACAACATTTTTATTTAAATCCATGCTGGATTGATTGTTCAGGCTCCAGCGTGGTACATTTCTCCTGCGAAGCCTTTACTGAACTGATTTTAGAACCGTTTCTCCACAGAAGCTGAGCTGAAAGCTAAATACAGCTTGCACTTAAAAAAAAAAAATTCAAGATCCTTTTTAGCGTCATTGAATGACAACAGAACATTTACTAAGAAGCTTTTAAAGAAGAAATGAAATGTTGAACAGCGGTGCGGCCAGTCATCATCTACATCATCCCCAGCATAGAAAACGACGCCGTGGATGGATTTATGGATTTGAAGATGTTCGTCACTTCTTTCTGCACACCACACATGTACGACTCCTCTCCACAGGGTGGGGGTGTGCAGCATCAACACTGACGCTGCGATCATCTCCGCACGATGCCGGTTTGACCGACACCCTTGTGTGAGCAGAGAAGTCGCAGATTGAGCCGTGTAGCGAGTCAACACGTAATACAAGAGCTATAAATCATGCCTGCAGCCTGTTAGCATGCCGTCGCTGACAGACTTGTGCACTGCCAAACGTTCCAGGTGGAAGCAGGATTTCTGTTTGTGGAATGCGAGTGAGGAGAATAAATAGACTGTTATACCAAATACTCCAGCGTGGGACAAATAAACGTACAGTTACAACGTGCAACAAGGAGCAAACAAACAAAGAACCAGTGAGTCCACTGGAGCAACAACTGTGTGCTAATTGAAACGTCTCAAAGACCCCATACAACAACAAAAATCTTGTTTTTTTTACCTTGCGAACATGTTCATGTGGTGTTATTTTTATACACTTCAAGCCATAGGAGCGAAATAAGCAGTCAATGGCACAGCTGAGTATTTCTGTTTTTTAATCTCAGTGACAGTCTGAAGGTCTCAAACACAGATTCAGACAGTCGTGGTTTCATACGAGACGTTCCTGTCAGTGTAGTTAGTACTTAGTTCTATCTCAGCCACCGTGACACTTTTTTTTTTCCTTTTAGGAAATGTGTCGTTTTGATGAACACACAAGCTTTTTTTTAGAAGTTTAATCGATGATAGAAGAGGAACTTTAGAAAGCAGCGGACTTTGTTTTCTTAAAAAACATCCTTGGAAGAAATGAAGGAATCTGTCATTTCAATTGCGGGTACTTTAACATATATTTTTTTTCGTATGTGGCTGCAGGCTGTCAGTGGACACCTGGAAACTCCCTGTTGATTGTTTGGATTGGCTCATATGCAAATGGTCAGTTTGAGCAAAAACCTTGTTATATACAGCTGGAAAGTGCTGACAAAATGTGACGTAAAGTGAATGAACATCTGCATTTCGGGGGGGTGAGACCTTGTATTAAATCAGCTAAATCCCTGCAAAAGACCAATAAGAAGCAAGCGGGCCCGCCTCACTGTAGGATCCAAACCTCAGTGAAAACTGGACATTTTCAGGGTGGAGGTTGATGCTCGGAGTTCATTGTTGTTTCCTGTTGCGATGGCGAGTTTGAAAACAAAAACACAAAGATGTCGGAAGCGGAGGAGAACATCAACTAAGACAGTCGGTCAGTTGCAGGTTTATACCAACAGTCTGCAGCGTGTCGGACTATATGTACAGACAAAAAGTATGGACAGTCAAGATGACAAAATGGTTGGTTGTTAACCACAGACTGAATATAAAAGTGGATGAAGCTTCGAAGTCTGCCATGTAGGGCCACTAGAGGTTGGCTCAGACTCAATATAAAAGTGGATGTAGCTTTTGGCTCTGAATTATGAGGCTGATGCAGAAGTGCTAAAAGCTGCAATACCACCAAGTGCCACTAGAGGTCGGCTCCAAAAAGCCTCCATAGACCCCCATTCAACTAGTCTCATCAAATCCTAAGTGAATAAAATGTGCCCACCAGTTATCTCGGTGTTGTTAGCTAAAGTCACTCCTTCTTATTAGTTTTCTGGAGGTCCATCTGAAAATAATCCCTCATTCATTAGAAAAGAAAATTCAAAAAGACCTGTTTTTTGTTTTGTTTTTTTTTTTGGGGGGGGGGAGGGGGCGTGTCTGTTTGATTGACAGGTCTGTGGTGCAGTCAGGTTACAGCTATCGGTGGGCGGGACGTAGTATCGCCGGGTTTCCAATCAGATCCACCGCTGGCTCCTCCCCCAGCTCGTCCGAATATGGTCACTTCCTGCTCCAAACCGCTCCGAACTAGCAAAGATGGCGCCGGACAAAATCCGAAACCCGAGGCTTCATAGCGGGTGGCGTCGCTGCCGGTTGCCGCTTGGTCCGGACGCTGCCAAACTATCTGACCTGCCTGTCACGGCCCGTGATTCTCTCCGGCCTCCGTTCGCTGTCGGCTTCCAATGAGTCAGATTTAGGATTCTGTCTCGTAGAAACGCACCAGTCATGCTGTCAGCAATTAGTATTATCAGCGCCGGCTCTGCACAGTTGTTGACTGTGCCATACTTAGCGGCCCTTATTAAATGCCCATCATGCTCTGCTCCCGTGGCAGATGTGTTCGGGTAGCGAGCGTGGGCTCCCCCTCGGTTTGAAGGTGCTGCTCACCAGACGTTGATCTTCAAACAAGCCTCGCGGTGGGCGAGCCATGAGGCTCATTAAGGGGCTGCAAGCGTGGTGACGGCTCTGAAGCTCATCCCGGCTCATGTGCGACGGGCGGGGGGGGGGGGCTCGGTGACGGAGAGTCCGTGACAGACTTTTTGGGGAGGCGTTTGTGGAGGTGGTTGGAGGGGGGGGGGTGAGTGGGAGAACAGGGGGGAGAGCACGCTGCCAGTTCTGTAGTGGAGATATCAACTTGGCATCAAACACCAACGGCACATCAAAAGAAGACGCACGCCTCCCCCCCCCGCGTCTCGCACTTTATCTCCCCCATCCCTTTCTCCTCTTCCCTCCGTTACCAAGGAGAGGGGCTGACGTCGCCCACTCCTGCTAGGAGGGGGTGATGCAAAAAAGCTCTCCAGTCTCCCCTCTCGCCCACTCCTGACGGGCTTGGCACGAGAAGAAAGAGAAGCGAGAGCTGTGTCGGGAGAGAGAAGGGTAAACCCTCCATGTTAGAGATTTACATTGTGGCATTAAAAGCCAGGATTGCTGGGGGCCCATGCCAGCAGAGTGAAGGGAGGGGGGGGGTGCTTTAGGTTTTCTATGCCAGCTTCCTGTCTTGGTAAATGGCAGCCTCAGCCGGCGCCTATGGAAGCATCCTTCGGTCCTCTCGGTGCTGGAGTTCAGGGAGCTCTCGTCTACAGACACGTGGGCACAGTGAACCTGTTGCTTACACTCACACTGTATTTGAGGGAAATCATTCATATCCACTTTAATCTTTCCTCCCCCAATTTCTATCTTTACAACCAGAGAGGAATCAGACAGTCTCAAACCAGAAGTCTTCCATCCAATCGGTCTGTCAGCTGTTTTAGGACATCCAGAATTCGCCCCGACACATTTGTGTTCTTCTTCCACTCGAGCAGAGATATGTGATGATATTGGAGATCACAGTTTAAAAAAGAAGCCGTTGAGGTGAGACGACTCGCCTCCAACTGCTCCGTGTGTGTGTGTGTGTGTGTGTGTGTGTGTGTGTGTGTGTGTGTGTGTGTGTGTGTGTGTGTGTGTGTGTGTGTGTGTGTGTGTGTGTGTGTTGATGGGTTAAATCCCCTGTGAGTAAACCTACTGTTACTGCTGGCAAATAGCAATTCTTCCTCACCGTGCTAACGCTAAAGCTAACGCTGGGTGAGCCGGACGGATTCTGTTCAAATTGTCCGGGTTTGGAAACATGACCTGAATTCGGCGAGGAGAGTTTGTCTGTCGCATCGCTGCAGAGCCGACGTGCACGCTGGGACTGTAAATGTGTGAAAGGAGCCGACGGTACCTTCTTCATGAAACCTAGTGACAGTCGGGAATAACACGGTAACCATGGTAACTGTACTCCAAGATGGTGAGTTGAAGTTGAGCCTCAGAAATGTTTATTCGAATGCAAAGAATGGAACTAAAACGGATTAAAAAAAAAACTCGATTAAAATGGCTTTAGTGTCGACTGAAACATTTTTTATCTAAAAACTCAAACTAAAATGATCATGTACTTTATATTATACACATATACTTGTGTCTTTTTATGGAAAGCCCGCCAACACTTCCCTCGCTGGTGTTGCACCGATAAAACAGTGAAAAAACAATCCAACCCCAGAAGGCTGCTCTGATTGGCTGAACTTGAACCCCTGCAACAGCACCGACTCCTCACTTTTACCAGAAGACACCCTGCTGCGTGTCAAGACACACGACGGTCAACCACGTCTCTTTCTTTGTTGCGTTCATATAAAGCTTAAAGCGGTGTTGCCGTCCGACGGAGGATTTGGACAGACGTCGAGCTGAGGTTTGATTGTTTCTGTTGCACACGAACGGAGCGCGTAGCAACGACCTTCATCACGGCGTACTCAAAAGTTACATCGCTCGATCGAGTGTCGGAAAACGCGCGGAAAATTGGCAAGCGAGACCCTGGCGTGATGAAAACCACTCAGTGGGTCCAAGACCTTTTCCCGCCGACTTCTTTCTTTTGCCCTCCCCACAGGAAAAAAAAAAAAAAATCTAAATTCGACGTGTGCTCTTCTATTGGAGTTTGAACTAAGTGAAATGGTTGTCTGACCTCACGTCACACCTCCCGAGCCCAACACGCGCTCATGTGTGTTCTCTGCATCAACTTGATTTACAACTACGAGATGCAGCTCATTCAGCCTGAACACGACTTGACTCTCATTCAGCGAGCGGTGACTTTCACTCTGGACCACAGAGGTTCAAATCATTTCTCACATTTGCTAAAAAAGCTTTTCAAATGTTCAGGGTTGAAGTATTGATTTCCTCAACTTGTACAAAATGTTTCCAAAAAACCCACAGTTTGCAGTTCTCTGTGGATATTCCTTCTGCCGTACTCTCGTCCAGTCTCTGTGATTTGCCTCCCTCCTCTTCACGCTGCATCTGGTAACGCTTTCGGGGAAAAAACAAAACAAAAAAGGAACCATTTATGTTGGTTTGTTTTGGTCATCTCCCAACCCCCCCCCCCCTCTCCTCTCCGTGTCCCTCTCCGCTCAGCCCCGAACGAACGTCCAAAACAGAGACAAAACGCCCTTTTCCAAATGTAATGGTTGTATGGCTGGTTGACCCCCTCCCACGGTGAGGGAACGTCTCCCGACATCACACCGAGGAGAAATATTTGCTTCATCAATATTCCAGCCAGCACACTCAAAAGAAGAAAAAGAAAAAAAAGATACTGTAGCATTTCATTCATTTGTCCTGCTGCTCCACGTGGGTGGGATGTGCAACCTGCTCCACAGCCCCCCCCTCCTCCCCGAGAGACTCCCACCCACCTGGTAGACCAGGGTGAGACCAGTGAACGCACCTATTGTTTTAACTTCAAAGCCGTCTGCTGGGTGTCTGCAGGGAGAAAGCCTCTCAGCCTTTTCCCAGCGAGAGGCCTTGTTTTTTTTTTTTTTTTTTTTTTTGGCCTTCTCTCCCTGGTCTCACCATCACCACACACACACACACACACACACACACACACACACACACACACACACACACACACACACACACACACACACACACACACACACACACACACACACACACAGATGAGTAAACTGCCTGTTGCTGCAGGAGAGGAAAGCAGCAGTGTTGCTAAGGGAGTACATTTATTTTTACCCGGCGAGTCCGAGCCCACTATTCACATTTACCTGTGATTACGCCTCCGTTAATAGAAGCAGAACCTCAGGAAAGAAACAAAGTGATAGTTCCTCCACTCCTTAGTCTGCAACGTTTCTTCTTCTTTTTTTTTATTGCACTTGATGTCGTGTTTGTAGGTTTGGCAGTTTTACAGGAAATGAAGGATTTTATTCTGGAGAGAAACTGATGCAATCAGCTCAGCAGGTGTCAGCCGGCTGACGACGTACAAAACTGTGATGGAAGCGTCGTGAACAACTTATTTCGCATTACGTCGCTCCATCTGAGCTACACGCGTTTTCCCCTGAGCTGCACTTGTGATTTGAGCAGAAAGCACTCATCCGATATTGTGTTAAATCCTCAAAGTGCGTCAGAAAGCCCACAGCGGCCGTCTCTTAACTAGAGCCGCGGACTGTTAGCAACATTTATTCACGTAGCTGAGCTCCACCCAAACCAGCTGGATAAGCTTCATTGATGTGAACAATAACAAATTGATACTCTTCACATGCATTTTGTATCACAACAGCCAAAATTGAGCTTTTGTTCTGTATTCGTGGGGTGTTGCCGGTTTGAAAAGTGTCAAGTAAAGTTTTCTGATAAGATTTAACCAGAAAAATCCTTATTTTAAAATACCAAATCTGAACCTTATATCTAGCCACGAAATGGCACATGGAGTCAAATGTGCTAATAAACAACTTTAATAAGATTAAAACAAATATAAATACTGACCAAATGTATTACATATGTATTCTTAAGCTGTCGTGACAACTGAATTTCCCCACTGAGGGATTAATAAAATCTTATCAAAATATAGATTTTAATTTGTTCACTTTCAGTTGTGCATGAAGTGGAAACTGCTGACTCATCAGTCACAACAGTTCTCAGAGCTCGCGGCTCTATTTTCTCCGTACTGCAGCATTCGGCCCGACTGCCGGCCAACGGTGCCGACTCCACCAAAACTCAATTCCCCGCAGCTCCGGTTTATCCGCGATCTGCCCGTCGTTCCGGTAACGGTCCAAGTTCAGGTTCAAACACGGAGCGAGGCGGGTTTCATTCAGCACCGGGCTCGGTTCAAATCCACCGCGGAGACGGTGGATAACCGGATCCGAGGTTGTGCTGTCGATAGCATTGTGGGTGTTTGTTTTTTGTTTTTTTTGGCTGTGATGAAACAACACCTCTAACTCTCTCTCCCCACCCCCCCACCCCACCCCACCCCCCTCCTTCTCTCCTCAGGGACGTCATCAAGAGAATAGACCAGTCAGAGTTTGAGGGATTTGAATACATCAACCCCCTGCTGCTATCCACAGAAGAGTCTGTATGAAGGAGAGCAGCTTCCTCCTTCGCCCACCCACTGTCTGTCCAAGCTGCCGTCTCAGCCAAAAAAAACACTCTGAAAGGCTCGGAGGAGGGAGGAGGGAGGAGGGAGGAGGAGTAAAGGACAACAGGGAGGACGAATTCACCCTCCGGACCTGTCAACAAGGCGATGCGAACAGGAGGAGGAGGGGAGCGTTTCCTTCCTGGATGATTCCGATTGTTGTGTTTTGGGTACCAGACTGTTGCTTGTTGTTATCTACGAGGAAAACAACGGACGCCGGACGAAGAGAACATTCCCCGTCCATCCGTTGTCTTCTCCTTTTCCTTTTGTTTTGTTGTCGTTTCGTTTGTCCTTCGACTTCATTCCTTTCTCCCCGTTCAGAATGTCCATCCTCGTGTCCAAAAGCACGACCAGCTCTGTGATTTCAAAAAGAGAAAATGTTTCATTCTGTGCCTGCCGTCATGAACACGCGTCGACCCGTCTCACATCCCTGGATGAATATGACAGTTCTGCTCAAGAACTTGAAATGATTTTACGTGCACTTTTTTTTTTTTATTGTTAGTTTCTTTTTTCTTTTTTTTCTATCTTGTCGGGGGGGGGGGGGGGCGTCCTCACACAAAACAAGAATGTACAATGACAAAAGGAAAAAAAATAAGTTATTATTCTGTATTATAATGTAGGTAGTGAATCCAAAATTGAGGATGCCTTTTTATTGATGCAAGTGGCACATTTTCCACCTGGAACTGAAAACCTTTCTCTTTTTCTTTTTCTTTTTTTTGGTATCTTTTATGATTTTCACAAAACAATGGGACAAAATGCTGACCGGGAGACGGCTTTTAATTTAAGAAGTGCCTCAAAGATCAAATTAGTTACCACGTCTCTGATTGCACTTAAACTCTTATTGGACAATTCTTCACCCGTCACGGCTTCAGTGGGGAAAAAGCAGCCGAAACCATGGTGAGACTCCCAACTCTTCCAAATGTTAGGAGCTCCAGTGGCCCGCCTCGGCCCCGCCTCGGCCCGCCTCGGCCCCACCTCGGCCCCGCTCGGCCCCGCCTCGCTGAGGACTGAAGATTTTTCCTTTTTGAGTGAATCAATCCAAATATAAATCAATTCTGATTGTCTGTATTCACAAAAGCAGCATTTATGGCCGCACGAGACAGAACTCCGACCGGCGCTGGAAGGTACATTTACAGTACAACGCTCATTAGTGAGGGTTGTTTCCCGCTTGCAGAGTCCCCCCCCCCCCCCCCCACCTCCAAAAGCCGTCATCAGACGTGCGAGAGCATCCGACAGGGCCCTGTGTTTATAGAGGTGTACGTAGCCTCCGTCTGGCAGCTGAGGAACGTTGGCTCCGGGCCTCCTCAGCGTGTGCGGGCCCGCCGGCCAAAGCTCGGGTTCCTTCCACACCGGCGGCCGCCGCGTGACCATCTGCGGCCGCTCCGAACCGACCGACCACGTGACCCGTTGGACGTCTCCCGTTTTCCATTCGGGGGCTCACGCCGTGTTTTCCGTCTCTGCTTCGCCTCTTCCGCTGCAGTAAACTCCATTTGTTCCGGGAAGTCCAAATGAAACGTCAGAAATAACGTCTCGTCATCGTTGGAATGATTTTAAGAAATGTATTTTTTAGTGTTGTTGGATTCCACAGGACGTACCGTGTACAGTCCAAACGTTACGACCGTGTGGAGCAGCTGACAGACAGCAGATCCATCTGAGTGGCAGGAACACGGCTGGTTGAGTGTCTGGACTGAAACCTTGTCTGTAATGTCGACTGTTTAAAACGCTCAAATATCAAAACTTAGCATCCAATCAAAATCAGGCTTGTTTTGGGTTTTTTATTATTATTATTATTTGGTCTCTCATTTGGATGCAAGCAGGATCTATTCCAGCACACTGGAAGCTTTTATAAAACCATATTCAACTCTGAAACACTGAGGTTTTGTTAAAACATGTTTAAATTCTCCAAAGGAAGATTTCAACAAAAAGAAATGTTTTTGTTGATGGTATCTTGCCACTTTTTTTAACGAGGGATATCCGTGATTTGCTAGATGATGCCAATTCCTCTGAAATTCTTCCGATTTAATTTCAGCTTGATTGAACAACAGCTTGGTGCCCCCCCCCCCCCCTCCGGCTGCAGGTGCACAGTGGATCCCAAAAGCCAGTCAGAGTCCAGTTTAACTTCACACACTGCCACCTTTATACCCAGCGAGCAACATATCTGTAACCAAACGTTCATCGACGAAGAACGCAGATAAAAGTCGGCGGCAGAGAGACTCTGAAACGATCTCTCCGTGTGTCCGTGTGCTTCCGAGGGGAAGACGAGCGCTCTGAAATCTGACCCGGGTTAATTTGATAACCACATAATAGGATTAATTAGCTGGTCCCGAGTCAAAGGGTCTCAATTAGCTGCGGGGCCTTTACAGGCAGGGAAGGAACTGATAGACAGAGGAGAGATAATGAAGCAGTTCCACACTCACCGATTAGTCCACTACGATGAACACACACACACACACACACACACACACACACACACACACACACACACACACACACACACACACACACACACACTTTTCAAGAAGCTAGAAATCACTCCAACATTCGGGAAAGCTTCATCTCATTTGCTGCATTTTTATTAACGTTGTGCTTTTTATTGCCACCTGGTGAAACATCAGTGGTGTTTTCTGGTTGTTTATTTCTTCTTTTTTCCCCCCGTGAGGGACCAATGGGTGAACCGGGAGTCCTCGTCTCCACATCACAGACCACTGAAGGCCATTCAAACCACCGTACAGACAAGAGACTGAAACCAGACCGTGATTTCTTTTTAACATAATGCTGGTTGAATCTGCTTAATTTTTTGCTTCACCGCATCTTTGTAAATATGTGTAATTATTAAAAATGATACTGGTTTTCCGTGAACGGAGTGCCTCCTCTTTTTGTTGTTGTTGTTGTTGTTGTTGCAGACGACAGCAGTAAAATGTTTGCAGATGCTTCAGTTTGATACGTGCGTCTCCGGGGTAACGGGCCTCACACGGCAGCTCCCCCTCTGATCACCACTTACCCCCGCTCATCCAGCCGGAGCGGAGAAGGTCATTAGCCAATATTCATCACCTAACACTTTTTTTCCGGGTGTGTTCGAGCTCGGAACTGTTTACTGGAATATTTAAAAATCTGCAGTTCAGTCTGATTTCATCAGCTCATTTATTCAGCGTTGGCTTTTTTTTTTTTTTCTTCTGCCCATTAGGACAAAGTCCATTAGCGAGACGGAAATGTTTTTTATATGAATGGAATTTTTTTTTTTTTTTTTTAAATCTGCATCTTCACCACCCAGATAGTGCAAAATATGTTTAATTAATGACGTGCCAAGCTAGCTCGGGTAAGAAAGCGTCCGTTTTATGTTTATTATTTGCTTCTTTGTTTGTGCTGCAGCCTACATAGTTAATAGTTTACTTTGTTTTTGCTGTTAAAAAAAAATAATTAGTTTGTATCTATATTTCACATACGGTGCCAGAAGCAGGAGGATAACGCATCGGTGATTTGATATACGATCTGAAAGTCTGCACAGTCTTTTATTTTGAAAGTGGTCTGTGCGCCTGACTTCCTGCTCGGCTGATCTGTTCTGCGCAGCTTAATGTTGCTTCTAGACAACATGCATTTTTTTGCGGAGGAACGGGATGCTTCTGAAACACAGCGCATCAGCTGGAATCCCAAACGTTGTCTAGAAGCACCGCGATCAGTTGTGGCTGTCGGAGCTGAAACGTAACGACGCCGGGTCCGGCTCAACCAGCAGCTCTGACACTCACTGACAATCATCTCATTTGACGGAACGACACAAACAGAAATATAGAAAGTTCAATTTGTGGTTTTCAGGAGGATTCATTGAGGATCCGTCCAGACTTTGTGCTCCACCGAGCACACAAGCTGCCAGATACAATGTACAAAGGGTTCGGTTGTCTCAGAACAGACACAAAGCTGAAAACCTCACTGTGACACAAAGGTCCAATCCCAGCTCTCCCCTTTGGCCCCTCCCCCTCTATTTTGCACGCTCCCACACAGGGATCGAGGTTTGGTGGTCATCTAACATCCAACGTCTCACCCTCCGACTACATCCAACATCTCACCCTCCAACATCTCACCCTCCAACGTCTCACCCTCCAACTGCATCCAACATCTCACCCTCCAACGTCTCACCCTCCAACTGCATCCAACATCTCACCCTCCAACGTCTCGCCCTCCGACTACATCCAACATCTCACCCTCCAACGTCTCACCCTCCGACTACATCCAACATCTCACCCTCCAACGTCTCACCCTCCGACTACATCCAACATCTCACCCTCCAACGTCTCACCCTCCGACTACATCCAACATCTCACCCTCCAACGTCTCACCCTCCGACTACATCCAACATCTCACCCTCCAACGTCTCACCCTCCGACTACATCCAACATCTCACCCTCCAACATCTCACCCTCCGACTACATCCAACATCTCACCCTCCAACGTCTCACCCTCCGACTACATCCAACGTCTCACCCTCCAACGTCTCACCCTCCAACATCTCACCCTCCGACTGGCCCGTCAAACGGAGTGTTTTCAGGTATTTTTGGACTCCAAGCCAAGCGGTAGAAGAATGCTTCGCAAACTGAAGCAAAATAACATGAAAACTGGTCCATAAATTCAATAAATGGATTTTTTTTTCAAGAACATTTTTGTTATCTGAAAGTGCAGCTCTGGGATAATAAAGCCATTTTTCTGCTTTAAATAGATTGAATGAAGACTTAATATACAAATTCTGGAGACCTTCAAACTTAGTAATAATGAACTTTGGAGAATTGTCACTACTGTTGGCGCAAAGAGTGGAGTCACATTTCCTTAGGTTAAGATTTTAAGGGCCCCCCCTCTAGCTCTGTTCTGAAGGGTCCACTTTCCAGTAAAAGTACATGACGGGTCGGGCCACATGGGAACTGGGTCACTGCACGGACTGTTCATCACGAAGGTCACGACGTCCCCACGACAGCTGTGAACTTCAGTGATAAAGCATTTTCCCCAAATGTTGCTCTTTCAGTGGATTCATTTTCTATTTGTTCTTTATATAATGGCACTTTTATCAAACTAACAAAAATAAAAACATGAGCAACTGAGCCACAGCTACATGTTGATCATCTCCATGTCCAGCCACGATCTCCATGACGACAGAACAAACACGCTCACAGTACAAATAACTTCTCAAAACTGCTAACAGATGTTTCCCCCCAAAACAAATCTGTTTATATATTTATTAATATGCAAATGTATTCAGCAAAGCAAACTCTAATCAAATCATGCGCTCCATATGGAGTACCTGTGGAGTGAGTATGAAGTTTCTGCTGTGTAATGATTTCAAGTTATCATGTTCACAAGAAAAATCTGTTTATTCCTCATCAACCTAATTAGCTCCTTAATTAGCGAGGGCATTTTATACCAACATGTTTTCATGCCTCAGACCTGCTATCAATTTGAACTTGTTAGCTTAAAGTGTTGACAAGTTACAGCCTTTTTCTGGGAAATCAGTGGTCCCTCATTAATATGCAAATGTATGCAGTGAGGTGCTTCAACATCTAATCAGATCACCTCCTCTGTGTGAAGTGGTGTTAGTATGAAGTTTCTGCTGTGGATTGTTTTGGAGTTTAGTTCATTAGAAAGTGTCTGCAGAGTCACAGGGGTCACAATGAGGTCCTGAAAAATTGGTGTTTGGATCACAGACTGAATATAAAAGTGTCCGCAGCTTCTGGGTCTGAAAAATGAGGTCGATACAGAAGTGCCTTAAGCTGCGATACCAGCGAGTGCCACTAGAGGTCGGCTCCAAAAAGCCTCCGGCTCCATAGACTCCCATTCAACTTCTCTCATCAAATCCAAAGTGAATAAAATGTGTCCATCAGTTATCTCGGTGTTGTTAGCTAAAGTCACTCCTTCTTATTAGTTTTCTGGAGGTCCATCTGAAAATAATCCCTCATTCATGTATAAGCTTAAAAGAAAATATGTTTTTGGGGGCGTGTCTGTTTGATTGACAGGCCTGTGGTGCAGTCAGGTTACAGATATCGGTGGGCGGGACGTAGTATCGTCGGGGTTTCCAGTCAGATCGAGTCAGATCCACCGCTCGCTCCACCCCCCCTACGTAAACATAAACAACAACAACAACAACAAAACATAATGTGATTTGAAAAGATCTGATGTATTTCCAAGAGGATCCTTTCATCTGTGATAATAACAGTAATAGATCGTCAAAATTCTATATAATACATTGATTTTAAAGCAGGTTTCTCTGTTCATCTTTACATGACACACAGAACAAAACTCAGCTCGATATTCTTCATTTTAGCAACTGAATGTAATAAAACAAAAAGTATCAAACCCTGTGGAAGGTATTTCCATCTTAAGAATGGATCCAAATTACGAGATCACATGTTAACATCAGGTGTAAACCGGGCCGGTTACGGTCTCTCAGAAGATCCAACCACGACGGAAATCTAATGTGCTTGTGCATATTTTTCAAACATTTCTCCATGGAAACATTTACAGTGTTGCATCAGGTTGTTCACATCAAAAGTGCCAAAAATAGTAATAAATCCTTTTTTTTTTCTTTTCTTTTTTTCTTTAAAAGCAATACCTCACTCCTCGCATATCTGCACGGCTGCTCAATCACAGTGTGAAGTGGGTTTCAGTGGGAAGTTACTTGTAATAGGTGGCATCGACACCCCAAATCCAAAGGTAGTGGGGTGTGTTGTGTGTTTATGTGTGTGTTTATGTGCGTGTCGGGGGGGAATTCAACGTCTGTAGCGACGGGTCTGATGGTTTCCATGGAAGCAGCTTTGCGAGGAAGACGCAGCCGTCTTCCATCTCCGGTTCGTCTCCCGGAGGTCGAAGAGGGATCGTCTTTTTTATTCGGCGTTCCTCTCGGACACGTTCTTCTAGAGACAAATCGGAGCTTTTTGTGTCTGAAGAGGCTAAACGGAAAATATGACAGAGGAGCTTTCAAAGTAGTCGAGGTGAAAAATTCAGCATGTTGACATATAGGAACGTTCTTCCCACCTCTCCACGAGGTGAGCGTCCAGGGTCGGGTTGAACCGTCAGCTCCCTCGGTGTGCAGCCCGTGTTGCTCTCGGTGGGTGTGATCCTCCTCCGCTCCGTACGACCGTGGAGCGAGTGGGTCGTCTGGGGCGCTCGGAGCTGCTGGACGGCGGCCAGCGCCCCGTCGGCTCACCAGGTCACGTCCACGTTCACATCGGACAGACACTGGGCCAGGTGGCCGTCGCGGTCCATCTGGGAGGACCTGGAGCGACGGCAACACGGTAAACGACAGCGAACACACTCGGTGTGTGATGAGTACATAGTGATCAAACGTCTGCCTGCAGAACAAAGGAGGGCAACCCGAGTCTATCCTCGACTCGTAAACATCAGGGTTAGAACAAGCTCTGGATCGGGATCCCCGCATGCTTGTTAAGACCTGCGGTACTCCGAGTTTTCCAGTGTGATTGTATTCTGTATAGTGATAGACAACATGACAGCCCCCCAGTAGTGAAACCAAAACTTCTCCCCGTATCAGCCCCCGGTGGGTCGGTACCACGACGCTGCTCACTATGGTAATGTTACCACGCTCATATTTAGCAGGTTGAACTCCCTATAGTTTAGATTGGTGGCATACTAACGTTTGCTAATTCATACAGCCTCTAAGAAAAGAGGAAAACAAAATGTTTGTGCTGTGTTGTTGCGGCCATCTATCTTTGCTAAAAGGCCAATTCATTGTTTCCGTGTCTGCAGACAGCTTTGGACTTAAACAGTGGACATGGACACACTTCCATACACACTACAATCAGGGCTGTGTGTGTGAGTGAGAGAGTGTGTGTGTGTGTGTGTGTGTGTGTGTGTGTGTGTGTGTGTGTGTGTGTGTGTGTGTGTGTGTGTGTGTGTGTGTGTGTGTGTGTGTGTGTGTGTGTGTGTGTTCGTGGACATTTTTCCACACATCCACTAGAAGACAGAAAAATAAAAGCTCCTTTGTTTATTGTGTTTGGCTGGACACCATGAAAAAGTCCCCAAAGGAAAAAAAAACAGAAAAGAAATGTGTGCAACCTCTCGACGAGTTGTATGAGCACACAAAACCAGCGTCCTGTTGGCCTTTTTTTTTTTTCTTCTTTTTTTTTTAACTCATGCACAGTTGCCAGGTCTGTTGTGAAAGTCCTAATTTTCAGACTTGCTTTTTTTTTTTGTAAACTTATCTGATTCCTGAATAACACAAAAACGTATTTTATCAGTAGCAGCAGCAGCAGGTGCATCTCCATCTTTTGTGCTGGGGTCGGATCAACTTGGTTATCAGGTGAGATGTGGGAAGACTGTTGGCAGTGCAGTGGGAGCACCGGGTTAATAGAAAAAGAAAAAAAAAAGCTGGAAAATCACTTCTTTAAAAGTGAGGAACAAGGCGAGAAATGGTAGAAATGGCAGAAAAATGGTGGACGAGAGCGGGACGATAACGAGATTTGTGGTGTGCGGCTCTTACCCGACGGGGAACACTTGCAGACACATGGGACAGCTCTGCAGCCCTCCTCCTCCTCCTCCTCCTCCGATGCTCCTCTGCACCTCCTCTTTATTTTTAGCCTGCTTCTGCAGGGGAGGCGGGCCCTCAGATGCCTTCACCCGGTGATTCAACCCACTGATTGGTTCCTCTGGTTCTCCTCCTCTCCTCCCCTGCTCTCCCCTGGCGCCCGAGGGTCCTGCCGATGAAGCCCCCCCCTCCTCCCGGCGGCGGACAGACGGCCGCTGACTCATGCCGAGGAGTTGAGGTGCCTTGCGTTTGGGACTCTGGCCGCCGTGAGAGGGCAGCCGTGGGTCTGGTACCGGTCTGCTCGGTGCCGAGAGGTCCTGCTGAGAGGAGCCGAGCCTGAGAGGATCGGGGCTCGATGAAGTCCCAGAAGAAGGTGGAGGCGGCTCGGGGAAGGCAGCGACGTCGCTGCGGAGGTCACACCACAGCTGATCATCGGACTTTAGTGCTGCGGGTCTCTGAAGTCACATGAAAAGAAAAACAGAGGACAAAGATGAGATAAAGAGGAGATGCAGGATAAATGGGGGGGAAAGAACAACTAAAGACAATTAAATTATTGTTTATGCTCCGATGTTGGAATTTCAGTCAATAATTAGGTGGGACAGCATGCTGTGAATGACATTTGACTTTCTGCCCTGAGACGCTCACACTGAAGTATGTTAAAGAATAAGTCTGGTTTATTTCCAATGAATTTGTCTGTGGGTCATGCTGACTTTGCACTCACAGTCTGTCCTTGTATATCAGTGCAACAAATGATGTAACTCCCTGCAGCTTACCAAACATTTTTTTTTTTTTTACAGAAATCCCATTAAGGTTTGTTTTCAAGCTGGTCGATGCTGTGAGTTTATCTAACTGCTGTAACCAGTGCTAAAATAAATAGTATACAGTATTTGAAGTATTTTGATCAAACAGAAATCACGTGTTGCACCCTTAAAAGCAGACAGGAATCTGTTTTGGCAACTTTATTTTTCCCGGCACTGTTTTTTCTTCTTCTTTGTTTTCTTTCTTTCAGTCCTCTTTTAGGATCCTCGTGTACACAACAGCGCAGCAGCAACGACTGTTTCCCAATCCTTGCGTCAGAGCCGAGTGATGTCACGTGATGTCGCTCTGACAAACAGAAACGGCAGGATTCATTTAGGAGAGTAAAATTAAACAATGTAAAAGCGATAAAAGTCTATTTCTTTGTCTCTCAATGTTCACATGGACTTGAATGTCTAAGTATCTTCAGGTCGCAACACATGTACTCGTGAAAATACATGAAGCCTTTGTTATTTTAAACTGTTTCTACTGTCTGCGTGTTCTCAGCGTAACCACCTGTGCCCGCTCTACCCTGAACAGGTTGACGGAGGGCGGAGCTTATCTTAGCTGACTGAGCAAAAGCAGGGTTCACGTTGGACAGGTCGCCTGTCCGTCACAGGGCCAACGCAGAAAGACAATCCCTCACACTCACTCCGTTACCCAAAGGAAACTGGACTTCTTTTGAGTTTCCTGAGGACGTTCCCGCTCTCATCCGAAAGTCTAATGTTAACTTCCCGTGACCTGAATGATTGACATCTTCACCAAGCACCGGTCCCCTTAGCGCTCACGTCTTTGGACTGTTAGAGGAAGCCAAATCACCTCAAATAAAACCCAGTCACGAACAAGGAGAACCTGAGAAGTCCACACAGAGAGGCCCAAAGGACCCAGAACCTTCCTGCTGCGAGGCGACGGTTCTGTCCAATCCACCACTGTGTGGCATTAGAAGAACTTAAATAATATTTAGGTTCCTGTTTAATATTAAAGTTTAGCTCTGCTTGTTCAGACCTAAACAATAACTCTGGAGCAGTTCAGCACCAGATCAACATCAGATTTTTCGGTTTGGGCAACTTTTCCCAGTAATTTCCATGAGCCAAGAGGAAAAACATGTGTTGTGATTGGACTCCATCCATTACTGTAATGACGGCGCTGCAGGCACCACGAACAACACGTTGGTAAAAATCAACCTCTGCACTGGATTTGTCTTTAACCTCTGAGGTCCCGGTCGCGTTGCTGCTCTCTGTAAATGATCGAGAAGTTCCTCGATACTTCAAGCTTCCTCCACCAAAGTACACTTTACTAGGCAGGACCTTCCTTCGCTCTCAAACAGCCTCCATTCCTGATGCCATGGACTCGGTCAGATTTTTAAGCCTTCCACTAATATTTTTCTCCAATTTGGCACAATTCATGACATCATTTCTGCAGAGTTTTTAGCTGCATATTCATCCTGCCAACCTCCCGTTCCACCACAAAAGTTGTTGTGGATTCAGATCTGCTGATCCAAGTGTCCACTAAACTCACGGTCTTGTCCAGTTTGAGACTTGGAGCATTAACCTGCTGGAAGAACTGTTAGAAGATGGCGAACTGTGTCCATAAAGGGAGACATCGTCAGCAACAATACGGACTGTTTGATTCATTGGTATTGAAGAGCCCGAAGTGGCTGAAGAAAACATTCTCCACACTATCACACCATTACACCACCAGCAGCACCACCATCAGCAACACGAGCACCACCACCACCAGCAGCAGGAGCAGCAGCACGAGCAGCAGCAGCACCACCACCACCACCAGCGGCACCAGCAACACCACCACCACCAGCAGCACGAGCAGCAGCAGCAGCACCAGCAACACCACCACCAGCAGCACCAGCAACACCACCACCAGCAGCAGGAGCAGCAGCACGAGCAGCAGCAGCAGCACCACCACCACCAGCAGCAGCAGCACCAGCAACACCACCACCAGCAGCAGCACCACCACCATCACCAGCACCATAAAGAAAACAGAAAAATGCTCACATTTGGTTAAAAAGCTATTGAAATACTTGCAGATTAGTGTTCTGGTGATCAGCAAATGAGTTAATTGGCTGATGGTGCTGGCTCAGGTTGGAACCAATAAGTATCTTATTGGTATCTGAATCATGCTACAAAAATGTAATACAAAAAAAAAAGTTGAATTATAGTGAATTTATCAAAATGACATAAATATGAAGGGCCATTTTAATGTCTCTAACACACGCTTGTTCATAATAAAACCCTGATTCTCTCTACAGCACAGACAAAACTAGAACGACATGTGGATTGGAAATGATTTTTTTTCCCCCCCCCCCCAGTGACAGACTACTTCCTTTCAGACACACCATGACACGAGAGTGTGTTTGAGCCCATGGAAAAGAACACAGGTGAACATCTGAACTTTGTGATGATGAAGCCTCTCTGATGCGAGTCTTGTCAGGAGTTTCATCATCATTCAACTGCAGGAGGCAGCGCGAGGCGTACCGCTGTCGATGGATGCGGAAGATCAGGAACCGGGTCCCAGTGCAGGTTCTCCCGGTGCGCCGGAGTACACGTCAGTGCGAACGCCCACAGGTTCTCCACAGCAGGCAGCGGCTGTCTCTTCCACCACGCCGCCGCAGGAACACCTGGCCTGTGAACCAGATGTTACACACTGTCTGTTCCACACAACCACCGCAGTTCAAACTCAACTCCTGCCTTCTCTCTCCGGCCCTCATCCTGCACGTCTCTGAAAAACAACACAAATGCAGTGCTTTTTGACCTATTTTTGAAGTTAAGCAAAAAACCTTCCAACTGTATTTTTTGTGTCTTTCCATGCATTTTTAATCAAATTATTTATAAAGGGTCTCTTTGATCTGCTTCACAGTGTCTACGAGACAAATGTAGATTTGACCCCTGCATAGATTAACTATTCCATTTTTGGAAACAATAGGGTAATTATTTGTAAAATCAACAATATGAAATGTTGAAACTTTCTGCCATTAATTCAATTTGCATTCGGATTTATTCTTAAACTTTAAGTTATGAAATGATTCGGTGTTCCTGCAGTAGATCCTGGCGTTTCCTATCTCATAATGTTCCATTTTTGTTTCATTCACAAGAGGAGTTGAATAAATTCAGCTAGAGGGGGTTTATTTTTAGTGATTAAATCTCCTGTGAGGTCGGATGCTTTGGTTCTTGTATTAAAGAAAAATCCTAAAATCAGTAATAGAAACCTCCAAGTTGTTTTATTTAACTTTATTTATTCTTTTTTTTTTTTTTCTTAAGGACTGGTCTTCTTCTTGTTTTCTGTTTTCTAATCTTCTACTAATCAGTGTGGTTTGAGCTTTCCTTGTCAGAAGAGGACGTTTCAAGTAGGAGAAGTTAATATTCAAGTTAAAATCAGTTCTGCTGTTTCCTATAAAAACATCACCTCCAACTCCTCCTTTCTACATGAGAGAGCCTCAACCATTTCAGCCATGATTTTTATTTCATCCCGTCTGGATTACTGTAACTATATTCTGCTCTACAAATGCCACGATATCAGAAAAGTTTTCATCAGAACCAAGACGATTAAAATTGGATGATTCTTTTGTCAAACATAAAACATCTCCATACGCGACTCTTGTTTTTTGTTTGTTTTTTACACCAGCCACAACTTTGGTACCTTATAGTTTTATAAAGGAGAAGAAAGGTAGCATCACAATTTCAGAATTGTTGGCATTGACTTGATACCAGTCCTGTACCTATTCCTGTGATTTCCCTACTTAAACACTCATTTGGAAAAAAAAAAAAAAAAAAAGCCACTGAAGCCTTGTCTCAGCCAAGTTTTTCATTTTGCATTTACACAGGCAGCATAATGGCTTACATTTTACACCATATTTAAATTAAAGCAGAAAAAACTGGATTTGCCCTGCACAATTTAACTGGTTGATGCAGCATTTACAACAGCTCAATATATCACACTTTAGATTCTGATTGGCCTTTACTAGCCTGAAAGGGCCAGTGATTGGCCGATCAACTGGCCCTGCACATACCTCTACTGCCCCCAGGCCATGACGTCATACCCTGTTTCTAAAGCTAAAACTGCCCAGCTGTTTTTATTCGTTAAGTTCATTATGGTCACTTCTCTTAATGGACATTTTTCATTAGATTTACTTAATACTAGAAATTAAAGAGGTATATTGGCAAGTATGTGGCCTTAGCCTAGTGTTACACCCTGAGCAGCAGTTTCACTGTATATTGTTGTCTCTTTATGATTGTGTTAAAAAAAAAAAAAAGATATATATATTTAGGAAGGGTCTAGGGCAGCACAATGTCCAGAAGACCACCCTGAACCAAACCCGTTTCCAGAATCTGACGATTAAACGTCACTGTGGCTGTAAGGGAATGACGCACACACATGTTGAGATTTGTAAAATATTAAAATTATTACATTTAATTTGTCATGCAAAACTTCCCTAAAACTGATCTTATATACTTCAAATGTCAAGTCTTTGTTTGCCTGTCAAGAAGTTACAATCAAACATAGTCATCCAAACATGAACCGATTCTTAAAAGTTGAGCTTTGTAGCCAACACGAGTTTATTATTAACTCATTAACACGCCGAATTGTCCCAAAGCAGCTGTTTGTTGATCAAAGGACTTCCGTTATGTTGTGTTAATAATGGGATTCCTATAATAAGAGAGATAACACTTCATTTTGAGGGTTTTAATGGAAGTTCGTTCTCCGGCGTTTCGTTTTTTTTTCAGTCACCAGCCACTATCGCGGTACTTGATAATAAGTAAATGATCGTTTCAATAAGGATTCTTTTAACCATAAACTTTAACTATACATGAAAGTGTTGCGGATCAAGAACAGACTCACCCTTCAGTCTTGGACGCGCTGTTACTAGAAAACAACGTAGTCCGAAGTGTCTTCGGTGTTCCGCTGGAACGTGTTTCTGTTTGCAGCTCTTCGACAGAAGACTTCTTTCGTTTAAGTTTGGACTTCGTGTAATTTCCAGCCATGTCGTTTCAGCAGTTTACAGATCGACTTCCGAATTCCGCGCCAGCATTAAAAAGGACTTCCGTAATCTAGACACCTAACGTCACTGGATTCTATCCAATCAGAGACGTATTTTTGGTCCACGAGCAAAAAACCTCTATCCAATCAAGTTGTTCAACGATAATAAAAAATAAAAAATAAAAAAATACACCAATTACGTGAACATACTAAACAGTTTTACACTGCTTAAAATATATAAGGAGGCATTCAAAGATAAATGAATAGTAAAATGTTTGTGTCTGTGTTTTGCTCATATTTTTTTTAAATACATCATACATGTACCTAATCTTAGTTTTCAAAAAAACTAAACCTTACTCAGCTGTCCTGAGTGGCACCCAAATCCAGACCTGAAACTGTGACCCCCACACTGCCCACTCACACTGTACAAAAAACAACAACTCCTGAGTTGCATGTTAGTGCTTCAGGCTGCACTGCATGAATGTGTTTTTACATATTACTTTTCTTTTAACTACATCTTTCATTTTTCACACAGCTTTGTGAAAGTGCAGCACCCAGTTAGTCATATATTGATTCTTCTCTCTTTAATAATCTCATCAAAACAATATATTGTAGTTTGATATATTTAGATAACCTTTAATATTCAGGCAACAATATGTGTTTTGTTTGTACTTTTGTGCAATTAAAGACGGCTGCTTCCTGCTGCTTCATGACTGCAGGTATTAAGTTAACTGAAAATAAAGGACTTATTTGTTCTACAAGTAGCGAGTGTGAAGATTCACACTGAAAACAGTGGTTTGATTAAAACAAAACAATAAATGCCTACACACTTTCACTACTTCTCTTACCAACATCAGGTAATGTTGAGTAAGATTCCAGGACTCAACAGTAGGCTGAGAGGTTGAGGTTGAGGTAAGGCCTGGAACATACTGCCAGAATGAAATTTAATTCTGGCTTCCAGGTAACGCACATGCCAGGCAGGCCAGGCAGTGTATCCCAGGCCCAAGGCCATATCTGCAGAATGTTTCTTTGAAATGGAAATGTATTTTAACTAGACTGGACCAACGCACTAAGGCCTGGAACACACTGCCTGCAGTATGTGCAGTGCTCAGTTATAAAATAGAACTGATGCCTATTTTTTCCCGCGTGCCACATTCCCCGCAAAAAAAATAAACAGGGAAAGGATCTGTGATCGCATTCGTACTGAACAATCATAGAAAAAACCCAGTGCAGGCTCCTTATTATATCATGACCACAGTTCACCAGGTGGGTGGGTGGAGGGGGGGTTCCTCGCTGCTCTCTTCCTCCCTCCCTGTGAGTGCCCGTGTCTGTCTGTGGGTCTCGCTATGAACGAGGGAAACAAAACCCACATACCTTCCTTTTGGTAATAACTCATCCCATGTTTGGACCTCAAAAATGAAACTGATGGACCAAAATGTTTTGCATGCAACGAGTCTTTTAACATCTAAAACCATATATCTCGATACGACACGGAGAACAGTAATACAGCACAGATTTGGGTTTTTTTTAACCACCAAAACTACAGTCAGTAGATCGGGGTTTGCGTTTAAATAGAGGACCTATGTTAACATTAACTTTAATTAACATTCACTTTAAGTTCTGAAAAGTTGATTATCGGATTGAAACAAGAAACTTCTGCGTTAAATGATAATTCTGGTTTATATATTTTATTTTTCAGCCGTTTTGGTGACTTATAGTGCTTTTGTTTCCATACTTGGCAGTGTGAATGCATTCAAATTGTGAGTGTTAGGTAGGCTGTTTTGAACACAGCTTAGAACTATAATATCTCACTTCCTCCTTCGCTCCCAGTAAAATTACTCGGGACACTAGAGGGAGCTGTCCCAATGAAAAGTAACAATAGGTCAGAATCTCAAACTGTCTATAAGTGAATATGGCTTCCGGGTCTGAAAAGTGAAGCCAATGCGTTCTTGAAATTCTTGAAAATGCAATACCACCGAAGGCCACTAGGTGTTGCCTCCAAAACGCCTCTGGCTCTGTAGAGTCCCATTCAACTTCTCTCGTGAAATACAAAGACAAAAATCAATGTAATGTCATTTGCAAAATTCACGGTCTCTGATTGGTGTTCTGGTGGTCCATCTGAAAATTATTCCTAAATTAATTAGATGTTAGGCCTTAAAGTGTGGTATATTTGGGATAGTGTCTGGTTTGATTGACATGCCTGCAGTGCTGTCAGGTTTACACTCTAGGTGGGCGGGGCATAGTTTCTTTGAGTCAGATCGAGTCAGATATTAAATATTAGAAAACTTAAATAAGAAAACAAAAAGATTAAAAAGTTGGCAATTTTTTTCAAGGACTGACTCAGGCCATTGTGCGTGCATGAAAAATTCATGAAAAATCCCAAATCTTTTGAAAATATTTCAACTGCTGCTCTGCAGATTTCTTAAAAAATAATGCTAGAAAAATAACAATAAGAATTAAATTAGATAACTTAGCAACTGTCCTTCTGCTCCTAATTTTAACGCAGTGACTGAAGAGAGAGGGACTTTCTCTCTTTGGTAATGACTCAAAGGATAAAAAAGACACAATAAAGCCTATATTCTGTTTGATTGACCTAATCATCAACTCTTACTTTTAACACTAACAATTTTATGTCAGTCCTGCACAAGGATATCTACTCAGAGCACAGTAAAGACGGTTACGTCATACAAAAATCTTAACTGTAATGATGAGACTTTGTTCCCTCTGCTAGGACACACATAAAGTGGAAAGTTGAAGTCATAATAATGGTGGGACTTTCTGAGCCTTCTAAGCTTTTGGCCAGAAGAGAGGGACCAACGGAGAGTGGCTACAATTATGCAATGGAAAAAAGACAAGGGAAAGCTGGACTGAACAGAAGGAAAAGAAAAGAGAGGAAAGAGGAGAGCTCCATTTAAAAGAATGGAAAACAGCACTATGGGAAAACCTGCTACTCTGAAATAGGGTGAGAGTTTTTTTTTTTCTTTCTTTATTTGGAAGCAGTGCTCCATAAGATGAATATTGCAGAAGGACTGATGCTGAATTGCTGACATTGGCCAATCAGTTTTTTTCTACCTCAACCGCAGAGGGGTAGAAACACAAAAGCGGAGCAGTGGGCCAGGCCTGTGGTACACAGTGTTACTCTGGGAAAAATCAACCCGGCGCCTGGAAAGAAACATTATGTCACCCGACCCACGTGATGCTGTGTTGTGCTCTGCTGCCATGGTGATAGCGAAGATGCCTTGGCTGTTTTAAACTACTTGAGCCTTAACATTTTGGGAGGTTACACCAGCAGTCAGCCTCACTATGGACTGATGTGAGCATCAACAAAACTCTTTTCAGGTGTTCTGATAGTTGAAAGATGGGCCTTTACATATTGAAAACTCTTTTTCTCGTGCAGGACGGAAACCACAATGAGCTCCCTCTATTGTTTCCCATTCATATGTTGAGCCTCACGAAGTTTGTCTCTCATAGTTCTGTATTGGTCTTCCAAACTTGTGTTTACCTCGAGGAGTCCATCTCAATGGAAACTTTTTAGAAACGTGTTGCTGGCATCAAATTCAAACTGAGCATATAAATTTCATAAAACGATAAACATTTCTGAGTTTCCACATTTGTTTACATGATCTGAAAGTCATCGCATGCTGTTCTTATTTGCATTTTACACAGTGTAACATTTTTGGTAACAGAGTTGCTGAGCCACAATGAAAAAGAAAAAGAAAAAAATCTCTTTTAAGGGCCCATTTTGTTTGCCCTCTATATGCTTCCTTTGGGCTCTGTCCTTCATAAGCACAATGTCAATTCATTGCAACGCTGATAATACTCATATCATCTTCTGAATTGGGGCGATATGAATTTAATTAAGTTCATCCTTGACTGTCTCTAGGATGTGAAATGCTGGATGGAAAAAAATGTCTTTAGCGCAAGAGAGAAGAACAAGACAGAAGGGATTTGTTTATGAGCACAGATCAATTTTAAATCTTTCAACCTCAACGACAGCGGGTCAGGGAGGTCATATACCTTTGCTGAACCTTGAAAGCTTTGAAATAGTCTTGTGCTTTCAGTCAAGTCAAACCCCTCTATTGACACATTAATGGCAAAAGCCTAAAAACATTTAACGGCTAAATTCTCTAACAGTCTTTTATTTACATTACATTTCATTTAGCTGACGCTTTTATCCAAAGCGACTTACAATAAGTGCATTTCAACCATGAGGGTACAAAACCCAGAACAACAGGAATCAACAAAATACAATTTCTTCAAGAAAGCCAAACTACAAAGTGCTATCAGTAAGAGTAATTTTAAGTGCTACTAAAGTTCTACTGTTCAAGGTAAAGTCGTAAGAGGTGTGTTTTTAGTTTGTGGTGGAAGATGTACAGAGTTTCCGCTGTCCTGATGTAGGTGGGGAGCTCATTGCACCATTTAGGAGCCAGTCGTGATTTTGTAGAGTGTTTAGCTCGCAGCGAGGGAGCAACAAGCCGATTGGTAGAAGCAGAGCGGAGGGAGCGGGCTGGGATGTAAGGTTGGACCATGTCCTGGATGTAGACTGGACCCAATCTGTTCGCAGCGCGGTACGCAAGTACCAATGTCTTGAAACGGATGCGAGCAGCTACTGATAACCAGTGAAGGGAGCGGAGGAGCGGAGTAGTGTGAGTGAATTTAGGAGGTTAAAGACCAGTCGAGCTGCGGTTAGTTTAGTTAGTTATATATCCATTTTACAATTCTTATTCATCTCTATGATTTACATTTATTTATATATTGATTTGTACTTCATCTTTCCATTTTATTGTGCTTTCAATTTCTGTTTTCATTTTATCTCACAGCCTAGTTGTTTTAAATGAATAAACTTGATGTTTGGAGAAGTGCTTTGATTTCTTATTCAGGCTCTGAAATGATAAAGTAATCCTATATTCAATGGAGTATTCACTGGGATGAAGAAAGGGAGCAGACTTGGGGACATGGTCCTCGCATTCAGCAGGGCCCTCATGTTTACCATGAGCAGCAGTTAGTGTGTATCAGGCACCAGACTGTACAGCTCTCCAAAAGCAGACACAAATTTCACAAGGTCAAAAAGGGCAAATGGCAACAAACAAAATGTATAAGGAAATGATGAACACAGATGTGTGTGTGTGTGTGTGGGGGGGGGGGGGCAGTAGGACAAGCTCTGCATGCTGGCAACATTATGAATGACTGAAAACGAGCCTTGGCATGCACTCCACACTGTCTAGCAGCTTTGGCCTTGATAGGATAAGAAGCCTGAAGGAAGCACAAGCTTTGTATCTCGCTTGTATCCATTACCACTTAATATGCACACACAGACAGTAAAACAATATGCCAGTGTAGTACTGCAGGCCCACATCCAGCCCGCAGCTGCCAGAGAAAGAACGGCTTCATGCCAGACTGATAGCACCGCCGGGGACTCTGGTCCCCCTCAGAAATGGTCACTTATCTGCCAGCTGAATAGAACAGAGCCCTATCCCGTGGCTCCAACACTGGAAGTGGGCAGCTTCAGCATGGGGGTTGAGTGTCTTGCTCAAGGGCACATGGATGGTTTTCTTTACCGTTTCAAGGAATGGAACCGGCATCCCTTTGGTCCAAGGCACTGCTTCTTAACCTCCAGGCCACGGCGCCCATTTATTCCTTTAATCCTAGCTGCCACTTTCTGTATTCCCAGATATTCCCGGATTCGAACCTCTGCCTTCAACATAGCAGTCTCTGATCCATGCCAACCGTCCTGCCTCCTAATACCGCCGAAAAATGTCCTTTGTACTTGGTCACGTGATCCTTTGTTAAGTTACTTTTACGTGTGTAAGTTTCACGCTTACAAATTATGAAACTGCCACGCCTTGAGAGGCCAAAGCGTGGCTATCTCACATTTTGCTGTAGTGGACCGGCGTGTCTATTTCACACTTTTCCTTGATACTGGGTTGCTCAGTCAGCACATGTTTAAGTGTTGGTATCAATGCAGTCAAAATCTGCAAACCTCACTGAGACGACCAGTCTTACTGGACACAACCACCAAGCAATAATTTCAGCACATAACTTCTTCCTCTAAATTTAATACTTCTTAATTTGCATTACTAAGTGTGTAATGCAAAGTAGGGTAACCATGAGCTGACCAGCTTACTGCTTTGGGAATAAACATAATTGATCAGGACCAAGAGGCCAGATAGCCTGAGTCCAATTTAATTAATAGTTTAAACATAAGCATAAAAGCTGTGTTTTCCTTGCAGGCTGCAATTCGGTAGACCTTTTCTAAGGCTAAATGTGCAAAATAATAATTTTTTTTCCTGTTGCTTTCATCATTTCTCACTGGAGCACTGGCAGCAGCCCATTTTCAAGATTTCTTCTAGAGCTGTCATGCCGTCTATGGCTGTGTCTCAAACTGAGTAACTACGTATTAAAACTTTATATTTTGACTTCATACATGCATTCACACAAGTGTATTGAGAAATGCAGTACTCTGTGAGCACCGCTGATAGTTTACTTGTATGACAACAATGGACAACTAACCCATTTTCAAACTGCAACCGATGAAGCTGCAGCTGTTGCACAATAACACATTATACAAATATAAGTTATACACTTCCACGCAAAAGTGTTTATTTTTCACTCAGAACCACTTCTGTTGGACGGAAGCCATCAGTATTTTTATGATGTGCACTGAATAGGTTGAATAGGGTCATTTTGAGGTAGCTAATAACCGAGCAAGGCGAGCAGATAGGATTGCGGATGATGTGGGCTATTCAAATGTTATGGTCACTTCGGGTAAAAACAGGATGGCAGCACAATTTAAGACAATACTAATCTGTCGAAATTCACGCACAAGTAAGTGAACTAACACGTTACTGAAGGAAGTACACAATTTTAAAAACAGAATATGATGTAAATTTTAAGATTTAGAGAAAAATCTTCACACAATTTGGGTTCCTATAGTTGAATAAATCTCAGAGGCAGCAAAAAGCAACCAAATTAATGTCCCAATAGAGATCTGTTGCTGCAACCCACTCGAAAAACCTACACAGGTTGCTGTTGACAGCACTCTCCTTTGGCCAGCAGAATAAAATAGCTCATATTCAGACACTGGCATGAAAGTACAGCTGTACAAAATGTTCATGGACAAACCCATCATTGCATTTAAAGACAGAGAAACCTTAAGGACTCGTTAGTGAGTGCAGAAACAGTATGACCTCCAGCCTTGTGGAGAGAATGCAGTTCCTTTTGGATAATCGGTGGATGTGCTTCTGAGTGGCAGGGCTGGGTTACCAACTGGGCAAAGTGGGCAGCTGTCCTGCGATCAGGATTTACTCCACTTCATTTACACAAAATATGATTAATTACAAATTCACTTGAAATTTGCACCACTTTAGCAGAATTTCAGCCATCAAGCTTGACTCCATCAAAATAAACTATTAAATACAGTAAAGTTGCAACCAACAGTTATTTTAATGATAAATTCATTTTAGCAACATCATTTTTTTAACAATTGATTTCTATCAATTGAAGTCTAGCAAAGAGTAATTTGAACAATGTGGATTTTCTGTCAAGCGACTAATCAGTTAATTACTTCAGCTCTACAGCTGGTATGTGGGTGTCTGGGAAATGAATGAAACTGCTGTGTCCTTACTGACATGTAAGGACACAACATATTTTTATCCCACCGGGGCTCAGTGGGAGGTTGATCCACTCACGCTAAAGGGATCATGTAACATCGAATACGCTGGCCCTTAAGTGTATACTGGTAAAACCCAATGCACCCAGTAGCATAAAAGCATCATTAACAGACTTACTGAACTATACCTACTTTACCTCCCATTTTGCAGCGTCTTGTTACCAGATGCATGAATATATGAGTATGGTCACGCTCCACAGGGAATCCTTTCCAGTCGTTCCATCCCAATGGGCATCGACCTCAGTTCAATTTTGATGCTGAGGGAGCAGCCTTTAACCAACTGGCATTGAACCACCATCTGCACTAAAACTGACCAAATGCAAAAATGCTCGACTTCAATGCAATTGCACTCAACCATCTCCACTGGTCCCTCATTGGTCCATCTTTCAGAGTGGCTAAGCGAACATTTATGTGAACAGGATTTCCAGCTTATTGTCGCAGCAAATAAAACGGAAGCTGTGATTGATAGTCTGCCAGAGCTGCTTTAGGTCAAAATCTCAAACTGAGTCGGGGATCTCCATTACAGGCTTTTTAGCAGCGGCACATTGTGCTTAACGAGTTTCACTTTGACTGCCATTATCACTTCCTTTTTATCATCGTAATTAAAGTGGGCTACATCAGATTAACATCAGAATTAGCATGTCCACCTTTTCAAAAATTGTAAATTGTTTTTGTGTTAAATGTCTTGTCACAGGATCATTTTACTTTTTATCGATACAAAAAAATGTTTTATCCCATCATTGCTTGGTATTAAATCTTATGACATATATCAAGTCACTTCCACTTTTTTTAATTTGAAACGACCCATCAGCATAAATTTACCCTGCGACGCCAACATGTTGGAACAACATACAGTATTTAGTTCAGATCTAAATCTGACATTCATTTTGCCACATTTCCATTTTTGTGCCATTTAATGATATAATTTTAGAAAACAGCGTGAGAAACAACCAAAGCAAAAGAGACAAACCCTGTAAGCTAGAAATGGTGTTAAGTGTGGTGTTAATGATGTTAAGTGTTAGAGATGTATCCGTTTTAGTGAGTTAACATTTAAATAATTTTGTTTGTTATCCACATAAATGAGACAGAAATTAAATCCGTGGAAAATGAAAACTGCCAAACTAGCGCTGCTAAAGTAACTAGCCTAGCTTAGGGTTTTTCACTCTGGCAGGATTCAGAATTTTTGGTTTATGGCGAAGCTAAATAAAGTTTAAAAGTTTTGGGGTGTAGATTAATTAATTATGTTAATTTCAAGGTAGTAACTATACTTACTTTCTTAATAACTCATTATTTTGAAGCTAAAATCGTAAATGTTTACTGAGAGGGAGTCTGACTTTAAGACCAAAACTGCTCATATTAAGATAAGTTGTTGTAAAGTTGAATTAGTTTGCTTCCACTTTTTCCAAACGTCATCTTAATCACCGAAGAAGAACTATAATGTTTCAACCAACAGTTATGTTCATTCAGTACATCTTATTTATTTTCTTCAATAAGGAGTTTCGTGCATAAAACATCAGATTGTATTGACAAAGGGTTTCATCAATATTCTTTGATACTCAAAGTTAACATATTCTCTCTTACTTTTTCGTGTCAACAGCCCAAAGAGGTTGAGTTTACTCTAATAGAAAATTCAAGATACAATTAGTTAATTTTGCCTTATAAAAGACTCAGTCAATTATCAAAATTACTGCCAATAAGTTTTCTGTCACTTCAATAATCAATTGATCATTTCAGCAGCGGCTGCTAGTTGGTTTCTGGCTACTAATAAATAGGAAATATGAAACACTCACTGGGGACTCAACAACAGCTTTTGGCCCTGAAGCCCCAAAACGATTAATCAAAGTTAATAAATTAATAAATACACAGCACTTTTATTTTGTTACATTTACCATGTGACCTTGTGCTGCCTTTATGGTGCAGTTACAGTAGTGTTTGGCTAGGGGACGCCACAGGAGCAACAAACTGCTCCATTAGTCCTGGAGTTGAACTTGCTCTGGACACATGACCCCCGGAGGACGAAGTTCTAGGTTTGGATTAGTAATTAGTAATATAGGCCTATTACTTATTTTTGTTACTGACAATGCTTCCCCCTTAAGAGAGATCAAATGTCAAAGGTGCGTTTTTCTGTCCAGTCAACCTCAGAAATATCTCAGAATGTTTATGTAGGCTGGTATTTCATATTTATGGATTTATATAGGCTGTTGTGGAGCCTTAGATTTGCAGAGATTGGTATTACTCCATGGGTCACAGTCAAAGTAGCCTAAATAGAAAGGATACATTTAAAAAATAAAATATATAGGCCATACTTTTTTCTGTTGGATGTGCTTCGAGGTTTAAAAGTTCACTCACAAATTCTAATAGCTAGTTTGTTAAAAACACAGCAAAGCAAGAAATCTTCTCTCGTCGTTTCATTAGTGAGATTGTTTCCCAAGGTCGCTAACACATGAAACTTGTTTACTCGCAGGCTCTTGCCAAACAATTTTAACACATTCAAGCAGAAGGGAAAATAAATAAACCGCAGTCAGTCGTGTAGTTTTTGTTTCCTCTCCCAATGCTAAATTTGTCTTGTCTCGCAAAACACCACCCATCCGATTTTTTCTTTCTTTCTCTCTCTCTACAGACGTGAACTGAGTGATTCACATTAACGCTCATTATTGTTCTGCTACGTTCAGGGCCTATGGGGAAGGTGGTAAATATGAGTATTCCTGATGTGGGAACCTACCTCAGATTTTAGTCGGTGGATGGCACTTCTGACGTCAAGAAAAGCCGCGGTCACGGGTGGAATACGGCATGCTGATTTCAAATACTGGCACGATCCGGGGAGAAATATGTAGGCTAGTGCCGATCTGCCATAGGGGCTCTCTTTTTATTTCCATTAGGCCCCACGTAAAATACAGAAGTATGAACATTTACAAAAAGATAAATTAGAACATTAAAAAAAAAAATAGGCTACAATAAGAAAATAGGTTGCCCAATCACAGCAAGTTACAATCATGCATTTATTTCGTATCAGCACCAAAATATATTGAAATGTAAGGCCAGTCTACATATGGTGAAGAATAACACATTTTTTAAAGATATTCAATTCTAGTATTTTATATGTACTTGTTTTTGTGTATATAGTCTGTGTGTGTGTGTGTGTATTTATTATTTTATTGCTCTTATTGTTTTTTGAAAATAATAAAAAAAATTATCTGTTATTTCGTTTATTTCATACGTATTTGTAATTTTTTTCATACTGTGTACATGCTGCTGTGACGACTAAATGTCCTTACTGTGGGATTAATAAAGTCTAATCTAATCTAATCTCGTATGCATTATATCACGTCATTCATATAATGTCCTGTTTTTTTATTGGCCCCACGGAATGCTTTTTATAAGTACATTTTAATCTGCCAAAAAGTCAAATGTATGAAGCAGATTGAAAATTACGATATTTCTTCGAAATTCAACTGGAGTAGAAGCATAAAGTAGCGTAAAATGGAAATACTTGAAATAAGTAAAAGTACACGTACTCAGTTACTTTCTACCACTGAGAAATTTAGTGTAAGGGACTTTTTTCCCATACGACCTGAACGCAGCGTTCGTCTTCCCTTTGCTCCCTTTACTACTTTTTCTTCTTAGTGCTATCCAGTGTGTGCGCGCGCGCGCGCGTGCGTATGTGCCTGCTTGCAGGAGGGGGTGGGGTGGGGTGGTGTGGGGGGAGTGATGGCTTGTTCCTGGAAGAGCCCAGCCTGCCTGCAGAGTCACTCACATTCCTGGCTGGGATTCAATGACTGAGCCAGACACACAAACACAGAGGGAGGGGGGCGCGCGCGAGAGAGAGACCTAGACGGAGCGCGAAGGAGAGAGAGAGAGCCTGGATGAGAGAGGGAGAGAGAGCGCGCGAGCAGGCTGGCTCTCAGACTTCTCATCTCCATACAGTCAGAGTGAACTGCGGGGGCACACGGACTGGATCGCTGCAGTCCTCGACAGCGGAAAGAAGCTCAAATAAGGATTTTTATTTTTTTAATTTTTTTTTTTTATCGAGCTGTATCGACTCACAACTCCCGCTTTTGTTTCATTTTCGCCCACTTTGTTTTGGAATTCGTCAAACGGAACTTTTCGCTTCTCTGGAGTTTGGAAAGCCGTCTTTTCAGATATGGACAGTCGGCCACCCGCTACAGGGAGCGACTGGCCGGTGTTCACCCAGTAATCAGGAATAAAACTGTAAACTCGCGTCTGGGACTTTTTATTGGATGTTTGATGAAGCGCTTCGCAATTTTGGTCAATTCTGGGACACCGTGGATTTACCAGATTCAGGAACGGGTAGACACTTGTGATTCCCGGTCGACGACGAGAAGGATTTACGCTTCTAAAGTTGCAGGAAAAACATGGAGACTGTAAGTCGGCAGAGCTTCCAGCCTCATCCGGGACTGCAACAAACTCTCAAGCAGTTTCACCTCAGCTCTATGAGCTCTCTGGGCGGACCGGCGGCTTTCTCTGCCCGGTGGCAACATGAGCTCCTCTTCAAGAAGGACGGTAAGGAGCCCGAGCCGGTTCTGCAGCATCTGCCGCCGCCCGTGATGCCGGGCCCGCTGTTCATCCCCTCGGACCGCTCGACGGAGAGGTGCGAGACGGTGCTGGAAGCTGAGACCATCTCGTGCTTCGTGGTCGGCGGGGAGAAGCGACTGTGCCTGCCGCAGATCCTCAACACGGTGCTGCGAGACTTCAGCCTGCAGCAGATCAACTCGGTGTGCGACGAGCTGCACATCTACTGCTCCCGGTGCACGGCGGACCAGCTGGAGATCCTAAAAGTCATGGGTATCCTGCCCTTCTCGGCGCCGTCCTGCGGCCTCATCACCAAGACGGACGCGGAGCGGCTCTGCAACGCCCTTATCTACGGAGGCGCTTACCCGCCGCGCTGCAAGAAGGATCTGAACGGAGGCTCGCTGGAGCTGCAGTTCACCGACAGGAGCTTCAAAGTCTACCACGAGTGCTTCGGCAAGTGCAAGGGCTTGTTCGTGCCGGAGCTGTACACGAGCCCCAACGCAGCGTGCATCCAGTGCATGGACTGCAGACTCATGTACCCGACCCACAAGTTCGTGGTGCACAGTCACAAGGCGCAGGAGAACAGGACTTGCCACTGGGGCTTCGACTCGGCCAACTGGAGAGCGTACATCCTCCTGGGCCAGGATTACACGGGGAAAGAGGAGAAGGCCCGTCTGGAGCAGCTCCTGGATGAGATCAAGGAGAAATTTGACTTCGCCAACAAGTACAAGAGGAAAGCATCGTCCAGGGTGAGTGTGCTCATGCTACAGGCTAAAATACAACCGATGTGCTTTTCCCCTCTCCAGGTCCAATTAATGCATTACAATTTAATGTTTCGCCTCTTGTTTATGATCTCTTACATTTCCTGCTCTCTTTAAACAGAGCAGGGTGTACTGTGACAGTGAACCATGCTCTCCTCCCCCTTTAACAACGCAGAAGTTGTGGGGAAGTTTTTTTTTTTTTTTTTTTTAAACACATAGTTTAACATTCTAACACTTTAATACCCAAGCAAGGGGATCCATGTCATGTCACGTGACACCTTAAAAAGGACCATCGGAGTCGGGATGGGAGGGTGTCCCCAGTGAAATTGCGGTGTTTCCACTGTTTAGGTCGCAGCATCCATTAAATCCTAGCTGTCTCTAAGAAAGTTTATGTGTGTCCCAGTTAAAGAATAAATGCAAAGGGTTAACCTGCAACTTTTTTCATCTGGTCCGAAATCCTGTCAAAAAGATGTCTACCCTCAACCCCCATAGAGGAACCACTCAGTATTTGGTCATCATTGCCATATTGTTACTAATTGGGCTTCATCCAGCAGTGACAACAAAACGCCTCTGGTAGCAATAAAGCCATTATTTGCCCTGTGAAACACCTCTCAGGCTCAATTTTATTGGCCTGTACTGTAAATACAATCTCATTTACCAACAAATGGCTCAATGAGAAGTTGCAAACAACAGTTGGGGGCAGGTAATGTAGATTAAACATGAATTTAGATTTAAGTCTGGAAATGACTTATTTCCCCCTCCTCAGATTAAGTAGCATTACTCACACACACACACACACACACACACACACACACACACACACACACACACACACACACACACACACACACACACACACACACACACACACACACTCTTCAGTGGGATAGAAGCTTTCCCGTATGTTTGTTGGGAAGAGATAGACCTGATCAGCATCCGAATGATTGTTTTTATGAATCAAATTTGCAGATTTTTGTGCATTTGCCAGCCTTTTGGGGCTTCTTCTGTGATATTAAATGCATGTAATGTTTGTCTTTGCTGTCATGTGCGTCTGGCTTCCTGTGGGTTTAATCAGCAATGCTATCAGTGTTGAGGACTTTCATTCATTTTTTTTCCTCTTGGTTGTATCCAAATCCACAGACTGAATGTTTGAGTAGTCAGAATTCGACAGGTTTGTGGCTCTGCATGTTTCCTGTGGGTTTAGTAATCAAGATTCAAGACTTCCGACCCAAGTAAAGTAGTTTAAGGCATCAGATCTAGTTTTCCACACTTCCCCCCTGAGCTCTGCGTCTTTGGGGCTAACTGACTGTACAACTATATGAAGGGATTATAATCTAGGCCTTTTGGAGAGCAGGCAGAAGTTTTTTTTCTGACTGGGTAGTTGGGTGGTAGACTGATAAAAGAATCCCACCCCCACCCCACCTCTAGGAAGAAAAAAAAAAAAAGGAAAAAGGCTAGTGTGGCTATTTGCATGAACTGTTACACATGAATGGAGCTGATGAAGCAGGGTTTAGAAGTATTGTGGTGGAAACATAATATGATCCCAACAAAGGGAAGCATTCAGCAAACATCGGACGCCCCTGCCCCCGCCAGCCTCTCCCCTCCCTCCAAAACATCCACTGACCCAAGGCCAGCCACCCACCCACCTCTGACATACACGCATTTACACCCCCCCACCACCTACTTCTTTCCTCCCATCTGATGGAAACTGCAGTGGACTTCTGGGGGCAGCAGACTTGTTGATGAGGCACAGAAAGTAACTGCAAAAGTGTTTACAGGCAGCTTTCCCTCCACTCCTCCGCTGAGGCTTCTTTCAGAAGAATCTGCCAAAGAAAGAGAAATCAGGGAGACCCTTGAGGTCCTGAAGAGAGCCAGAGCCCTGCCATGCATGGTGAATACCCACTCTTGGCACACACTTTCATTCAGACTCGAGTGGGCACACCTCAAGGACCTCCACTTTTTGGGGCCTCTTCTGTTTTTATAAGTGCCGACGGGGCACCCGAGTGTTAAGCCCCAAGGCCCATTTAAGCATCTACCCCGCTTTTAAATTCGACTGCTTTTCCCCCCCTCGAGCACCCCATTTCAAGAAACGCTAATGAGGGGAATACATGCTGGGCGGGAGTTGAGGAATATTGCTAAAACTTATGACAACAGATCTCCCTTTTGTCAGCACATTTTTTTTTAGCACCGCTGAGGAACTGCGAAATGTTCTTGGGAGGCTGCGAGGCAAAATTTGCGAGACTGTGTCGCGCTGCCTTCTACCTTTCAGCTCGGAGAAAAAAAAAAACACCATCATCTGCGTGCTGTCAGCGGAGGAATCGGGCGTCTCTCTGAATATTAATGAGGCTGTTACAAAAGTGTTAGCAGGAGTCTCGCATGCAGACAGACACAGGAAGTGATATTGCCACACTTCCCTCCTCGTAGACGCTCTTTTGAAAGCTTCCTTCTGAGATGCACATATCTGAATCACAGACCGTGAAAAAAAAAACGTCTCCACTTTTTACAGCCTGCATTTGTGGAAGAAGTGTGAATTTGCAGCCCATTCTCCTCTCTTATCTTGGAGGATGCGAGCCACGGTGCTGACTGTAAACAGCAATGAGCAGTGAGCTATTGAATTGTTTAAATTAGTTTATATGCTGGGTGTGGAACACTTCTCCGAGCTGCTCATGCCAGCCCTTGGCTGCACGTCTTTTGGCCTCTGGCTGGTACACATGTGGGTGGCACTCATAATCAGTGGCTTTCCGCATCAGGATGTTTAGATAAGGATTGTGGCTGCAGATTTAGTATGTTGCTAACTTTATAATTCGCCCTCAAGATGATGTGATTTCTACACAATCCGTCTGTTTAAGGGAGATATGAGAAAGAGAATTGAGAGGGGGGAGGGGTCGCTGTGGGAGCCAGATTCAGCTTGACTCATACTTGGTTCGAAACCAGCAAGTTTATGTCAGGCTTTTCTTTTTTTGTTTGGTGCCTCCCAGACTGCCGAGGATCCTGTTCAGACTTGGTCCGTGTTTTCAACAGCTCCTTTAGTTTTTGGAAATAGTGCCGCTCGGTTGAAGTCATGGAACTGGGCTCGGATTTAGTTTTACACTTGAAACCTCATTCATTAGAGGCTGTCGGTCTGTGCTTACATTCCTGACCTGCCACTCCCTCAGAGTAGGTGGGGATGTTTTACCGCGACTGTCTCTGTGCATGCATGTCTTTGCAGTGAGGCATCACTCTGTCGAATGCAGTAAAGAAAATCTAAATTTCCTTCTCATCCGATGATTTAGTTTTCCCTTTTAAGTGGTGGAAGCGATAAATGTGCTTAAAGAATCCAGTGAGAACAATAAAGCAGCGTTGTAGCCATTTTGTGTTAATACTCCACGTATGTACGTTCCTGCAGCCGGTTTCCATGTGTTCTCCTCTGGCTCACTGTGGGCCCAAAATAAAGCTGACTAGTTTCGTAACGTCGACCTACTCAGCCCTAAAAATGGATGTTGTTTGGGGTTTTAATATTTTGTGCCGCAGCGTTGCACTCTGCTCTTCTAAAATGTGCAGAAGCTAAAACTTCCCCCCTCTTCACTTCGACAACTACCCCCACCCTTGAGAAGCCCCCTTCTCAGCTCCAGATATCTGGCCTCCAGCTGAAGGGGCCGCTTGTTTCGGGAGGGAGGTGGGGCTGCGGCGGTGGGGGCTCAGAGGAAGTGAACTCCCAGAGGGGATATAGGCCCATGTCCTGTTTCATATGCAAGGCGCAGTGTTGGCTAAGCCTGCTGACAGCCAGCCATGTCCACACTGTGGACAGGACAACAGCTGGTAGCTGTGCATTTCAATGACTGCTGAGGGAATATTTCCATTCTCTTTTTATGGGTGTTTGGCAAAACGTGACCGTTACAGAAATCTGCTGCAGAGCTACTTTAAAAAAAAAAAAATTATTTCACATTCGATGTTGCATTTTATCTGTTGATAGTTTTCCGTTTTTACCCATCGGCTGGTAGAATTTAGACTTTGTGCTCCGTGCTTAGTAAAGAAGGAAGCCACTAATTCAATTAGGCCCTAATGAGTTCTGTTGCCAGGCCGGGCTGCCAGTCTGGGTTTCTAATGGAGGACAGTCAGTCCATGCTGTGAGGCAGGTCAGCCAGATCAATGCCATTTGACATTCAAATGTCTTCATGTCAAATGTGATTGAAAAGTCTGGAGCTCAGAGTGACAGACTGCAGGTCCGGGGTAGTTGGTTCTGAAATGAATGCTGTGTTTTGTTGCCAAGAACATAACTCTGAATATCCATTTTGGGTTGAGCTGAAGGCATTAAAAGCATTCTGAGAAAAATAGTGTTCTTCACCTTTTCAAATGATTTGGCAAATGACAGCCATTTGAAACAAAGAAACGAAAAAGAGGCTGTTTAATTAGTAGTTAAGTTTGTGTGCTGAAAGTTTCACTAATTACTTTCCACATATGCTGCTGCATTTCCAAATCTCTTGTATTTTTCTTGATGGAAATTAACTGCAAAAAAGTAGCTCTTCTCATATTCTGGAAATACGCTCGGTGCGCAGCGACTACGCGGGTCTTTCACAAAAACTTTTGAGGAACAATTGTGAGCCGTGAGATGAAAAGTCACGGCGGATGTTTTGATGTGCCTTAAGAACGTCTGCTGCACACGAGGAGGAGGGAGAGGGTGAGTGGAGGAGCATCGCACGTTTGTATAGCTTGTTGTATTTGTCTGGAACATTTTTTTTTTTTTTTTTCCAAAAGGCTGCCATTGAAGTAGCAGTGGAAAATGAATTAAGTGCAGTGATTCTTCTCATACAGCATGTATTTCTGCCAGAAGCTGTTTATTTCAAAAGCCTTTAAACTTGTGCGAACAAAAGGGGATTTTCCCAGTCACTGCTTGACTTTACACAAGGCATAAAAAAGCATCGAGAGAGCAGTATGTGTTGTCAAATGTCGCTGTCACTTGACGGGTCGAGCCGCGACCACCTTGTGTCTGTTCATCTCAGCTTTCAAAAGCTTCGCTTGATAACTTCACATTTTCGGCACAAAGCAGCGTTGCTAAACCACGCAAGTAGCTTAACGGCTTTCTTTAAGGCACACCTAATTAAAGCAACAACAAAAAAATGTGCCTGTGAAGGATCAAGGAGCCTCCAGAAACTGTCAAGTACCAAAAACTGGCACTCAAAATGCAATAAGAATAATGTTTTTTGCTTATTCTTTGGTTAGTTAGTTTCTTATTACATTAAAGTTCTGTTTGTTTTTTTTAGGCTACCAAGTCTGTATATTTTTAAGCAAAGAAATGAGAACAGTACTGGGAGCAAAACTCCGGTGGAGGACAGCTTCGAAACGAAAACCCAATAATTAACTAAACGTCATTCACTAATTGATTTATGTGGCATTGCAAACTCAGAGTGGCCTCAGACCTCCAACTCTTTCACAGGGTATCTAAACATCTTGAACGGTTTTTAAAAACATTTTGGTTTCCTAAAAATTGTCCTCAAACGGTGTTAAAAAGTTTGAAATTCTTCACCAGTTTCTCTTCCTGCTGTTGGAAGTAATGTGCGTTAAAAAATAGGATTTGATAAGTTTGTGGCGTTTCACTCTGTGCAAACACTGTCACTGCTGCTACAAATGACAGGTTTAGCCTTAAATGGACATTTCCTGGTTGTGTTAATTTAATTATTTATATCATGAAGAGTTATTGAGTACTGGTGGGAGGTTCTGAAAAAACAACATTTTTCCCAAAACCCTTTAGAGCTATCTTTGACAATTAGCTGAATTCTGATTAAAGAGGAGAGCATGACTGAGGAGAACAGGAAAAGGAAAAGTTCCAGCCCCCATTGTTCCCCATTGTTGGCCCTCCACCCACCGTGCTCTGCTCCCATCCCCCGTCCCCCGCCCACCCTCCGGCTTCACTGGCTTCTCAATCCATCAGTAGTGTCTTTATGTGACAAATGGATGGAGTGGCCCTCCGAGTGCTTTACGAGGAGCCCAGGCATTAATACACCTGCCTGGGACTGGCTGGCTGCAGGTCAGTCTGCAGGCGGGAGGGAGGGGGTGGGGGGCGGTGGAGAGATGTAGGGGAGGGAAAGAAAGGCTCTCTGAGGCAAAAAAATAAAAAAAAGGGGGCTCCCAACAAATAATCCATGTTGCTGTCGCTGTAGGAAACCATGCATGCAAGTTGTCTGTTTGAGGAGCCAGGAGCATGCGTGGAAATGAAGTATTTCCTCCCGCTCGGTGAAATCCCTGTCAGAATATCCACAGCCCTCCAATAAAGCGTGAAACTAACAAGCGCACTCGGCTTGGTGTGGCTATTCTTGAGTCTTCAAAGGACCTTGAGCGTGTCTCATCGGGATTATTGTGTACGAGCGGCACGGCAGGGAGAACCCGGCGACCTCGTCCAGGTGTTGCGTGAAAAAAAAAAAAAAAAGAAGAAGCTCTTGCTTGGTAGGACGGTGCGTTTGTCTAGCCCTGGTGCTGGGTCCGTTTTTTTTTTTTTTGGTGCCCATTCATTATTAATTGGAGGTTACTGTAGGCGGTGAGGTCCAGCATGTTAATTTAATGAGAGTCTTTGAAATATTCATCAACACACATGGCACTGCAAGACCAGCTATTGCCGTGACTACTCATTCCCATCCTCTCACCTTTGGCCTCCTTTTAATCCATCCTGTAGCTCAGATGTGGGGCGAGGACCTTGGGAGAATTTGCGTATTTTTTGTGTTTGCCAAAAGGCAAAGGCAGCCTTCAAGAGTCAGACCAGTCTATGAAGTGGATGCGATCTACCAATGGGCAATGTTGGTGGTTTGCAGAGGTGAATTTAAAAAAAAATAATTTTTTTAACCGTAACAAAGGTCTTTTAATTTGAATATCTTCGCATTACTGTCAGGTCATTTAAGGTTTATTTGTCTTCTCACTTGCAAAACCATAACAGTTGCCATTTGGTGAGTTTTACAGGCCACTCGATAAATATCCAAGTCATATCTGAGAGCAGTTATTCATGCTTTCTGTTTGTTTTGATGTTAAAAGCTAAAAGTGAGTTTTTTTTCCCACCTATGTGAAGCGTTGAGAAAGAAACATGTGGCTGTGGCGATGCTTGAGACTCATCACATCAGACATGCTTTTCCCTTTGAAGATACTGGTCCTCCATTGTCTTGCTCTCTGACCATAAATGACCTAATTATTAATGGGGGAAAGAGGTCTAAATATAATCATTTAAAATGATGTAAATGTTTCTCAATAAACTGTACAAGCTGATGTTGAACAACGTGGGTTTAGCAGCAGGACGCCCTGTCGGGGGAAGCTTTCCTTGGGATGGGGAGGTTTACTTTGTGCTGCGTCAGCCCAGGAGCAGCCTTTGTATGATGATAGCACTGTTGCCCTCTGGAGCTACACCCCCCCCCCACACACACACACACACACACACACACAAAACACAGTCCCTGCACCCATATGTTTGGAAGAGCAGCCATCATCACATGACCTTTCCCTCCCCCAAATAAAGAGGTGACCCACCTCACCCCTCGCCTCTCTTCAAGCAGTTGGGCCAATCGCGTGCTGCTGAGCAACTCCCACGGGGCAGATGGCTTTCTGATGAAGGCAGCTAGGCACGCACGCACACACACACGCGCACTCACACGCACTCACACGCACGCACACACCAATGTCACGTTAGTTAAAACATCCACCGGCACCATGATGTAATGAAATGAATGTTGGCGTGACACGAGGTGTGCTGCTCAGATGTGTTCCAGATTTCATTGAAAGATTTGGGTCTGACTGCACAAAAATGTGCATGTGAGACACACGGGTGCTTCTTTTTTTTTTTTTTAATAGCAACGGCATCCTCTGCCTCATTTGGAGTGCGATTGTGCGCGCGGAGCCGGTCGAGTGTTGTGATTTGCAGTTGTGCAAGGTACGTGTGACCGCGCTTGTTGTGTGCCTGGATCAGCTGTAGGAGGAGATTAGCATGAGCTCACTGCCTACTCATTTCCATCCCCATCTGCCTGTCTCCCACAGTGATGCTCCCCCACTCGACCTCCCTTCCCCCCGCCTCCTCCCCGATCCTCCACCGCTACCAACACACACTTACAAACTACACCAACACACGAGCGCAGGCATCCACCCCCGCAATGCCGCCTTATAAGTCTTACAATGACTACGGACAGAAGTGGCGTGTGCGAAACGCGCACGTACACACGTACGCACGCACGCACACACACACACACACACATCCACCAAGCATGGCCGAGGATATCCTCCCGTAGTCTCGACGACAGGAGCCAGCGGTCCATCTCAAGACGAAATGGTTCGGCGGACCGTAATCTCCGAAGGGGCGACTCCTTCATCACCTGGAAGGTGGAGGACAGGTAGAGACAGACAGCTACTCCTTCATCATCTGGAAGGTGGAGGACAGGTAGAGACAGACAGCTACTCCTTCATCATCTGGAAGGTGGAGTACAGGGAGAGACAGACAGCTACTCCTTCATCATCTGGAAGGTGGAGTACAGGGAGAGACAGATTCTCCGACGAGATGACGATAGTCGTGAGAGATACGCATTTTTTTCTTTTATTTGAAAGAAGCACAAGTAGCATTGCTTCATTGTTTTGATACAAAACGGAGCTGCACGCTGGCAAAACAACAAAATGAGTGCAGCGTGACGCCGTTGACAGAGCTTGGTTGTCTTCAATTAAAAGTCGTCATGGGCCTTTAATTGTGGTCACATTGATGGAGGTCTTTGTGAAATTCTTAAATATAATTCCACGTTGTAGAAACTACGACGTACCGCTGTCATCGGCCTGCTGTGTGTTTACAGCTTCACCGTCATGGTAAAAAGCACAAATCAAGAAAACTCGGTCCGACTTTCGACTGTACATCTGGTTCGGCACGAATTGTGTCCCAGCGGTCGGAGGATTATCCCCTCCCCCTCCCCCCAGAGATTGCATGTTTGTTCTGGATGTGTCCAACACCGTTGACTTTCCTTGAGCAACAAACCTGTAGTTCACAGAGCTTTCCCCTTTTTTTCCTCAGAGCACAACTGTTTTGTGTGTGTGTGTGTGTGTGTGTGGGGGGGGGGGGGATTAAATACCCTCCTCCCCCTCTCTGAAATAACCATGTGTCAGCTCTCCAAACAGCCATTCTGCAGCCAGTCCAAAAGGCAGACATCAAGAGGAGAGTCTGAAAGGGTTTGAGGTTTATTCTGTGTTTCTGTGAAGGTTCTGAGAAAAACCTCTTTGTTGTGCTTTTTTTTTTTTTTTTTTTTTTTTTTAAAGGGATGGGGGGTGCGGGGGGGGGGGGGGGTCACTCACACTGGCTTGGCCTCAGCCATGTGGAAGGGCAGCTCCCAGGAGCTTCGTGAGGTATTGTTGTTAGAGCACGGGTGATGACGGTTGGGTTTTGTGTGTGTGTGTGTGTGTCGGGGGTGGGGGGTTGTCCACTGGCTCACCATTGTCAGATTTCTTTGTGGTGGGTATCAGCTGTGGATCTGTGATTGTGGGAGAGATAGAGGTGACAGCCCCCCCCCCCACCACACACACACACACACACACACACACACACACACACACACACACACACACACACACACACACACACACACACACCTCCCCCCCTTCAATGCTGGATGATCAGCGCGCTCCTAAAGTGCCTGAGTCATGGACCGGTGCTCATTGTGCGCCTCCCCCTCCTCTGTCCTCTGTCCTCTGTCCTCTGTCCTCTCTCCTCCATCCTTCCTCCTCCCTCTTCCATCCCCCCTCCCTCTTCATCCTCCATCCTCCATCCTCCCTCCCTCCTTCATCCCCCTCCGTCCCCCCTCCTCCATCCTCCATCATCCATCATCCATCCTCTGTCCTCCCTCCTCCACCCCTCCTCCATCCTCCGTCCTCCATCCTCCCTCCTCCGTCCGTCTTCCCTCCTCCCTTCTCCATCTTCCGTCCTCCATCTTCCGTCCTCCCTCCTCCATCTTCCGTCCTCTGTCCTCATTCCTCCATTCCTCCTCCATCTTCTGTCCTCCATCCCTCCTCCATCTTCCGTCCTCCATCCTTCCTCCGTCTTCTGTCCTCCATCCTCCATCACTCCTCCATCTTCCGTCCTCCGTCCTCCATCCCTCCTCCGTCCGTCCTCCCTCCTCCCTCCTCCGTCCTCCCACTTGCGTCTGTTTGCTCATCTTTCCTAAACGTGTCATGGCTGCTGCCGCCCAGCGCCTGCAAACACAGAGGCGGGATAACTGTGTGGGAACACTGTCTGCTTTTTATTAACAAGCTCTAATAATAAAAACGGATATTTTAACACACATAAAACTTACTTTTGATACTCTAAAGACTGCAACTAATTTCCTTTATCAATTCATTGATACATATTTTTATTTTTATTTGATTGATAATTTGGTCTTTAAAAAACAATTAATAATAGCTGGAGAAAGTGGATGCTTGTCATGTCTTGTTCAGCCAAATACTCAATTTATAGTTTTATAGGCACTAATTTATAGACAACAACAGTGACAGCGCTTGTCCTCAGTTTGTGTTGAATGAAAATATTTACTTGAATATCTACTATCAATAATATCTACAATTTTATTGATCAGTACCTCAATTGTAATTTAAATTGGAAGAATGACATGGCGAGAGTTTAACTGGGAGGTTTCAACCAGCACTATCTGTCATTCACACGAGGCTGCTGTTGAGGTTACTCAGTAAAAGTATTGCATCCAAACCTTTTTTAACTGTTTTTTAAATGATTTGAAAATACACTCACTTCATGAAGTGAATGAAACAAGTAGGGACACCTTTTTTTGTGTGTGCAGTTGAATGTTATGCCATTATTTAATGCCCTCTATTGTGTAGCTATACTCTGAAAATAAGTCATTTTGATCCAAAATGAATAGACTTAAAACTTTGTGACTCAGAATATATCATCTTCTACATCAGGATGTTTTTTTTGTTTTTTTGTTTACCTGTATGATATACAAGAGTCTTGTATGACTGTGAGCATCCATTAAAAACTGTCATGTCCAAAAACGGAAACCTTTTGAGGGGAATATGCCTGAAGCTGCAGGGAGAGTAAAGTTATGAATGAGCCATTCACTCACACACTGCAGTAGATTCAGCACTTGTTTTTGTGCATTTTGTTTCTTGGAAAAAAGTGTAGATTCCTGGCAGCATCGTGTACAAACACTTCTTTACTTTTGCTTTGTCTGCTCTGACTCATGGTTACGTCTACCTGCTCCCATATATGTTAAGGCAAGGTGGGTTAATCTTAAACCGGAGTAATAGATCAGTAGCAGGACTGATCTGCCCTGTTCTTCTGACACGGAAACTTTGTCCTGAACTTTGACTGACCCCGATAACCATCCTCTGTTTATCACAGCATTTGTTCGCAAGAAGTGCCGTGAGGTCAGATGTGCCGTGATCGAAAGACACAACTGAAAGAGGATTTGGGTTGTTAGCGGAGTCACTTTAACAAATGGGGAAGTTTTAAGGGCAGAGATCACCGGGTTTGAAGTGGAAGCAGTCGGTGAAGGGCAGGTTCAGGCCGGTTCCGGTCGCTGAGTGCAGACTGGAGAGCTCTGTTGAACCCGAGCTGGGGGGAGAAAAGTTTAGACTGGCAGAGCACAACTCGGCAGCTTTCATTTAGGCTGCCCGGGTAGAAGCAGAAACAAAGTCTGTGAGCTGCAGCCACACCTCAGCTGCAGCTTGTCAGGAAGTCAGAGTGGAAGGTGTGTGTGTGTGTGTGTGTGTGTGTGTGTGTGTGTGTGTGTGTGTGTGTGTGTGTGTGTGTGTGTGTGTGTGTGTGTGTGTGTGTGTGTGTGTGCGCGCGCGCGCGCGCGCGAGCGAACGAGGGCCTCTTGGTGGAAGCAGTAAAGGGGTAGGGCTCAGCAGGCTCAGTTTACTCTTCAGGAATGAAGTGTTGGAAACAAAGGCTTATAATGTGGTTAGCATCCCTCCTCCAGACAGTCCGGGCCGTTCCTCCCCTCCAAGTTACCAATCTCCTGAATTAATCCATCCCAGCTTTACTCTGGCAAATGAAGCGGCCATGCAGATGCTAAATAAAACAATATGCTGAAAGGGGATCCCTCCTCCTGGCACAGACGCCCGCTTCTCAGGTTCAGGAAGCCTCCACCAGGCCCAGACTTGCGCCTCTGCTTTAACCAACACCCCCCCCCCTCCCCCCACACACACACACACACACCTCCTTCCACACACACACACACACGCACGCACACGCACACACTTCATCTCAGCTCATTGATTTCACATCCCCCACACACTGCTCATTTCTTATTGTAAAGCTCACACACAAATATCCGCAGACACACACGACTGTCCAGGCATCCGCTTTGTGTTCACTCATTCAGGCACGCACACACACACACACACACACACACACACACACACACACACACACACACACACACACACACACACACACACACACACACACACACACACACACACACACACACACACACACACACACACACACACACACACACAAGACTGTCCAGGCATCCGCTTTGTGTTCACTCATTCACACACACACACACACACGCACGCACGCACGCACGCACACACACACACACACACACACACACACACACACACACACACACACACACACACACACACACACACACACACACACACTCATTCTACTCCTGCAGAGCAGACAATAGACCTCTTGAAACCCTCAGCTTATAATTAATGTAATTGTAGATCTCCAAGACAAGGTAATGTGTGGAGTGTTTAACCGCCTCAGAGCACAAAGACGGTATTCTCAGTGTCTTCCTTAAAAAAAAAAACACTGTCAAGGCTATCTTGAGCAGCAGGACATCTGTTTATATAAGGCCCAGTGCCATTTATATACATCTCCTGCTAGTGTGTGTGTGTGTGTGTGTGTGTGTGTGTGTGTGTGTGTGTGTGTGTGTGTGTGTGTGTGTGTGTGTGTGTGTGTGTGTGTGTGTGTGTGTGTGTGTGTGTGTGTGGTCGGACACAAGCTGACTTATCCCATGTGACCTCTAGCCTTCTCAGTGGGCTCATCTGTCTGCCCTGTTTAATTATCTTCGCAGGCACACACACACACACAAGCACACGTACACGCAGGTCAGGGCTGCAGCTGAACCTTGCCAGGCCACCTCCACTCTCCTCTCCCTCCTCCCCTCTCACATCTCCCTCAATTCCCTCTCTCCAGGCATGGCTGCCGGTTGTCTGCATGGCTCTGCAGGGGATTAAACCAGACGTGTGTGTGTGTGTGTGTGTGTGTGTGTGTGTGTGTGTGTGTGTGTGTGTGTGTGTGTGTGTGTGTGTGTGTGTGTGTGTGTGTGTGTGTGTGTGTGTGTGTGTGTGTGTGTGTGTGTGTGTGTGTGTGTGTGTGTGAACACACTTGTGGTTTGCGTAGCAGTCCCACTTTTCCCACCAGCATTATCACAGTAGTGATGCGTGTGTCCCACACAGACTACTTTCTAGGACCGAGACAGCGTGCAGCTCCCGTCCTCCGGGGCTACGAACATGCCATGTCGGCATTACCTTATATTCTACTCTGTACTTTGTTTATGATGATTGAAAGCATAGTGTGGCATCTCTCTGGTGTTCTGTTTTTTGGACAAGTGGGAAACCATTTTTCTTCGTTAACATGCCAGCTTGAATATAAATGCATGCCTCAATGCACTGATTTAATTTTCAAATCAACTTTGTAGCATGTGCTCAAACAGATCTTGATGACATCACCCCATTTTTTTTTTTGTCCAAGATTTGGATGAATTTACTTAAATTTCCCTGAACAGACATAATCACTTTATGATAAATCTCCTCCACATAGTTGATAAGAGTTGATTGGCATATTCGAAAAATGTGGGACAGGCTTATGAAGGTCATAATCAAATATTTGCCACGTCTTCCTTGTGTGTGGTGTGTGACCGAGTGTAAATATGTGTTCCCCCTCTTTACAACAGGTTACACACTTTCTCAAGTTAATCAAACTGAGAAAGCAGGTCGGATCACACAGATTTAAAGCCAGGTTGAGGTGAGAGCTGCGGTCGGTCTTATCTGAACGTAAACGCTATCTGGTGGTGAAAGACAGCGGGTCTGAGACACAGGACTGGTTTTAGGTTTTGTGGGAGGCAGTGTTTAATCTTCGTCCAAGGACAGACACCCAGATGTTATGCCTGTCTTTTCACTCCCATTTTCTCTTCCTCTCAACCTTTTTTATGTCATCTTGAACCGCTTACTTCCCCCGCCCTCCCCGTGTCAGGTCCCCTCCTTCACCCTGCCAGCCAGCCAGCCAGCCAGCCAGCCAGCCAGCCAGCCAGCATCCCTCCCCCTCCCCCGCCTCTCGCTGCTTTCACTGTAGGTGGTGAAACCGTCCTACTCAGGAAGCGCAGTGAAACATCAGATTCCACTTTCTGCAGCAATCAATACATCTCAGGTCCAGCAGACACACACGTTTTCTCTTTCTCTCTCTCTCCCTGACACACACACACACACACACACACACACACACACACACACACACACACACACACACACACACACACACACACACACACACACACACACACACACACACACACACACACACACGCACACACCTGGTGTGACTTCAAACTGTATGCATATAAGATGGGCTTTTATTCAGAGCGGCTTCAAGCAGCAGGATCGGATTCTGTTTCTGAGTCTTAGTTTGAGGTAGAAAAGGTTGCAAAGGTCTCGATGTCCTTTAGATTACCCAACGAGGAGCTAGTCGGCTGTCAGCGCGTCCAATGAATCAAACGGATGGTGTCGAGCACCTTCAAACACACCGTGGAACCGTCGGTGTCGTCACACAGGCTACAGCCGTAGCACAGTTCTCAATAGGTGGTACACCCTTTTCAAATCGACTGCTTATCCTGTTAGTTTACTGTCATGTAAAAGAATGACAGCTATACAGCAAGTAGTTCCGACCCAGAGATCTGATCGGTCAACTGTACATTTTGAACGTGACGTCACACACTGCTCATCACTAGAAAATACCACTCCGCCTTCTCAATGGTAATCTATAATAAGATCATTTAATATGCAATACAATGTTGTTTTTTCTTGTTATAGGTCTATTAAATCACCCATGTTGTGAAATCGTGTCTCTTTTGGTCGCTCCGAGCACCCGTACCGTAACACCACGGATAGCCGCGCACTTAAAATCCTAATCCTAAATCTTAAAAACATAGTGTTTCTATGTGCTGTAGTTATTCAGTTTGAGAAACCATCTCTAGAAAACCATAAAATGGACTCGTGCTCCTTTCTGTTGCTCGGGTCGGCCTACTTCCTGGAGTGGTAAACATTGCACACATTACATAAGAGTCCAGTTACGCGACTAGCTGTCTTCCAGTTCTTAGTCCTGCCCCACGTGTTGCCATGGAAATGTGTTCAGACCAACAAAAAAGTTTTATATTTTGAGAGCGAATTTCCCAACAATATGAATACACTTCACATCACATCACGTGACAGTGATGCTTAGTGAGCCTCTGTTTTTGTTCATTTCTCCTCCATGTTTTTTTTTTTATTGAAGCAGCAGTGAAACAGATAGAGGAAGCAAAAGACTGATGCCTTGACAGTCCCCCCACCACCACCACCACCACCACTCCCAGCAGCAGCAGCAGCAATGAAATGATAGATCCCTGATGTGAATGAGAACAGAAGTGAAGGGATGACCTCACGGCCACCTAATCGCCGCAGAGGGACAAGCCGGCGGCTAATGTGTCCATTAGCCTTCCCTCCACCAGAGGAGAACCCAACCTGGCCGGGAGACGGATAGAGAAGAGGGAGAGATGAGACGGGACAGGAAATACAAATAAGTTCTGCTGTCTTTTCAGCCCACCGGTTCACCTGAATTCTATTTCATCTTCACTTGCTGAGCTCCTTCTTGTGGCGTTTCATCGAATGTCACCATCTCAACAAATAGTGTTTTTGGAATGAGGTTGCACATTTTATGATTTCATCATGACTCTCATTTGACATTAAATAAGAACTAAAATATAAATCAAAACATAACAAATTAACCAAAAAATAACTGAACAAGCCTCGTTTGAACTGAAGAATCTTCCAGTGAAATACAGAATAGAACTACTGTGGTTTCCATCATATTGGTGTAACTCTTGCACAAACATCCTCCTCTGTAAGGGACCATCTCTGTGGCTGTGGTAATGTTTTCTACGGGTGGGGGTGGGGGGGTGGGGGTTCTGTTGTTCCTTGCCTGGTGTACAGTTCATCACTGGGGGTCAGAGAGGTTGCTGATACCAGAGTTTACTCCAATGGAAGCCCCCTCCCACACACACACACACACACACACACACACACACACACACACACACACACACACACACACACACACACACACACACACACACACACACACACACACACACACACCGTGCACCATGTGACCTGCGTGGGGTGACTTGTCAGTGGACAACAGCCAGAAAGCCGGGGATGGGCCTGAATGAAAACACAGCACATGTTCATGTAGCTGAACCCATGTGGCATCACATGTCCCATCTGCTGCACTGCAATCGCTCCCTAACTTCCCCTTTTTCTCAGCACAGCTGGGTTGAACGGTGTGTCAGCTGTCGGGCCACGACGACCCGGCAGACCGTCGGTCTGAACGGCCGCCGCAGCCGGCACTTCTGGTTTCGACATAACGCTGGCTTCCTGTGGTGCCTCCGCCCTGCTAGTCGGAAACTTCTTCGGCACTCCCGAAGGTCTATGTCGTCTCGTACCAAAATGTCGCTTCTGATTCGTATATTCATATGCAGCGGTTTCACATTATTACCCATGTTGCCAAAAGCCTTGTCCTGGCATTGATTTAATGGACATACAGGAATCATATCTCTGTTGGAGGCTGAAGGCGCCTAGTTCGACATTCTGATAAATGCACTGGTTTTGACATTATTGCAGGATACTACAAACTGTCCGATTGTTGCAAATCAAGTATTTATTCCTAATAAGAAGTCACAAAGCTATTAAAAAGAATCAGAAAGGGTAACAAACAAGCAGACACAAAACATAAAACAGAAACCACTGAACCCAAATTAGACCCCAGTTAAAAACAAACAGAGTTCTGATAAATGGAAAGTTACTGATTATCAGCATGTACTGGCAAAAGGACGCCACTGTCTTCGATATCAAGCTTCCAAAAAATGAAACTCCAGACCTGCTGCACACTCACTCCCCCCCCCCCCCCACACACACACACACACACACTGGAAACCATGGGATTTGGCTCCAGACTGAAGCCTCTCACTCTCTTTCACTCGCTCAGCCCCCCGCCCTCTCCCCAACACCAACACCACCACCACCACCACCATCCGAGTTCAACAGTGGAACAAAATGTCCGGCTCCTGAGTGGAAAGCACCAGTATGTGCTGGCCAGCCGGCTCGATTTTGAGGCTGCCCAGCGCCCTGTGCTGAACCAAAGGGCCTCTTTGTGCTCCGGCCTCACAAAGATACACCCCGAGCAGCGGGAAAAAAAAACAAGCATAAAACAAACACAAAAACAAAACCCACAGCAGTGTCCTGGCCCGGGGGGGTGGGGGTGGGGGAGGGGGGGCATGCCTGCAGCCCTGGGCAGCCGCAGGGTCCAAGTGGAGGAGCTGCCAGAATCTGAGGTTACAAATAAAACCTGGTGAATACGCTGAAGAAAAACAGAGGAAGTTTTCCATCTGAGTTGAAAAGGCTCCACGTGGTCGGCTTCCTCTCATCTCGGCCGCCATCGCTCTGCAAATGTTCTTCTTTCAAGCATTTGTCAGTCAGTGAGAGTTATATTATCAGCCAAAAGCCTGATTCCAATCTTTACTGTTTATGAACATGACATAATCTGTAAATTCTTCCAGGAATTAACAGCTTTGGGTATTGATCTTCAGTAAAAAAAAAAAATCTTTTTTTCTCTTGCAGACCAAAATGTGCCAAATAGTCAAGGAGGGTTACAACTAACCATCGTTTGAGTACTTTGGTTAATGAATGGATTAAATGATCTTCCCGTACAAAGTTAAACAAGACTATGTCAAAACCTAGTAACTGGCTAGACCGTGTGTGAAATACGAGAGCTTTGAATTTGAAACCGGGGATATTTTCATTTGAAATGGATACAGGAAGTCGCAGCATTCAGCCGAGCAAATCAGCCCTGCTGTCGAGTACTTAAAACTGCCGCTGAGTACTTGCGCAGCCTTCGTGTCCTTCTTTGATCAGATCCTTTCAGATTTAAATCATAGTGTCATGTGTTATTTTAGTTTTAAGTATTTCAAGGATGGAAAAAAACTTAAGAAAACAGTTTCCAGTTTTACAAATAGTGTATCTTAATTACGTTGTTAATTGGAGCAAAGACATGGTACTGTAGTGGAATTCTTCCATCACGAGGTCCTCAAGTAACTTCTCTCTCCAGCAAATCAGGTTTAAAGGGGCAAACGGTGACAAACAAACCGGTGTTTTATAAGAAATAACAAACTCATGACTACCAGCGCCTCTGGCAGCCATAAACGCAATCTATAGGCTGCTATGTTTCCATTAACCCCAGTGTGTCTGGGCTGTATTTGTTCTGTGTGTGTGTGTGTGTGTGTGTGTGTGTGTGTGTGTGTGTGTGTGTGTGTGTTTCTATACAGTTGTGCTGGTGAACTTTGAGCCCTGTCTTGAGGCCTCAGCGGCCAACAGTGATAGTAAAAAAAAAAAAAAACCAGCTGTGAATGTGGCCGTCTGCCCTTGATAATGCTGTGACCTGAGAAGTCCAACCTGAACGCTCAGCTTTTACAGCATCAGAGATAGGCCTCACTACCTGCACACACACTCACGGACTCACACACACACACACACACACACACACACACACACACACACACACACACACACACACACACACACACACACACACACACACACACACACACACACACACACACACACACTCACACCGTGGGCCACCTAATTGTCGAGTGCCGGCTGTGCGCAGGGTGCGTCGTACAAAGTCCCATTCAGAGTGTTAATTTGGCTCAACCTGAAGTTCAGCGACCGGCAGTTCATTACAGAAATAGAACCGAGGTTCTGGAGAGGATAGCTCCGAACGTGTGTGTGTGTGTGTGTGTGTGTGTGTGTGTGTGTGTGTGTGTGTGTGTGTGTGTGTGTGTGTGTGTGTGTGTGTGTGTGTGTGTGTGTGTGTGTGTGTGTGTGTGTGTGTGTCTCTCTCATGCTACAAGGCAGAGCCAGCGCCAGGAGCAGCGACCACGGAAATTTCTATTTCAGTCTATTAGTCCGATGGGGGGGGGGCAGTCAGACAGTCAGACACCTCTGTGGCAGAGCGGGAGGGAGGGGAGAAGCGATAATGGGTCTACTTTAGTGTGTTTTAAGGTGCCAGACAGTGTTTCTGCATGTGCGTGTGTGCGTGTCTCTCTCTCTAAAAGTGGGCTAGGCAGTCTTGTGTGAAAAACCCCCGACTCTGCCTCCTCCTTTCATGCTTGGAGAGAGCTGCAGCATTAAGTGAGAGAGGCATCAGACATGTGCGTGTGTGTGTGTGTGTGTGTGTGTGTGTGTGTGTGTGTGTGTGTGTGTGTGTGTGTGTGTGTGTGTGTGTGTGTGTGTGTGTGTGTGTGTGTGTGTGTGTGTGTGTGTGTGTGTGTGTGGCTAATGCACAGCCTCTACACAGCCCTGCACAGCACTCTGGCCCTACATTATCCCAAATGCTGCTGCTGTGATTGGAGTGGTAATGTGGTTGCTCAGCAAATGCAGTTTTCCTGGACTAAATCGGAACGGGCAAGACTGCTTCCTGGCTGGCTGGCTGGCTGGCTGGCGGGCTGATTGGCGGACTGATTGGCGGACTGATTGGCGGACTGGCTCGTGTGCTGCTGCTGCATGCTGACCAAAACTCGCATGCAGAGACATGAGCACATGCAGATAGCTTCGCGCTTGTTCACTGCAGCACCAGAGAAACTTACGGAAAGGAGCTTTGATTTGTTGGATAATGATAATTTCTTGGCCCGACATCCCACAGTCATTAGACGTCATTAGAGGTAGTGACATAAATTCCACCCAAAGATAGTTTCCTTTTTATTTATTTTTTCTACAATTTGTCATGTCAGCAGCTCGGGGGGGGGGGGGGGGATTGATGACTAACTATTGGTTTAAGAATCAGGGAAAGTTGTGGTGGGCCACAACAAAAGGTTGGAGATGATTCAGCGGCGGCTGTGTGTATTTTCAGACCATTACTAATGTCATTGGACTAATCACACCAGCAGTTGGGAGGTAGAAAAGGAATGCTAAATTTTAACTTCTATTTGCAAATGTTAACTCGAATAATAATGTTTCGGTTACAGTCTAATCAGCTAGTTGACACACACACACACACACACACACACACACACACACACACACACACACACACACACACACACACACACACACACACACACACACACACACACACACACACACACACACAAAGTGACAGAGCTGCTGCTGTGCAAAACCAGGAGCATTATATAATGTTCAATGTTTTGCAGAAGGGCGCTTCCACATGTGGGGGATCAAACCTGCGACCTTAAGCAACCCGCTCACCACCATTTGAGCCACAGCCGCAAAGATGCTCTGCATAGTCCACTTTTCCACAGCGTCATGTTGACGAGCACCGTCCACTACTCCTCTCCGGTTGCCCCGTCGGCCCGCCAGCCGCCGACTCGTGTTTCCGGTAAGCCGAGACTCGGCAGCTCCGGGTCAACTGTCTGTCACGGAGGGAGATGGAGGTGCGAGATTGGGGGTGAGGAGGGGTGAGCGGGGTTCCTGAAGGCAGCGTTAATTAAAGCAGCGGCCGGTTAGCAGGTCAGCGTGACACGTCCTTGTCAGGAGGCTTAAGACTAACGGCAGCCTGTCAATCATCCTGTCCGGGAGTCAAAGGGGGGAACACGGAGGATCCACTGTCAGACATGTCGGAGGTAGCGGCGCTCGTTATATACGTGGACAAGTTTGTGCGTAAGAGCGGCGAGTCGTCTACTTTTAGCTTCACGCTCAGAGTCTCGCGTTTCCTCACCTCACTTCTAAACTGCCACCCCCCATCCTCCAGTACCCCACCACCCCCCAGTACCGAGCACGTCTTGACTTCAACACACGGACCACCCAGCAGCCGGTGCAGATGGAACAAACCCAATGGATGATAATAAAGTCATTTATGTTGAATTTTCCTTTTTCAATTTCGATGCTACGGTGGAGATTTTGTGAGTAAACGGTGAATAGTGGAGTGTACATCTCCAATTTATTACGTACTACAACTTATTCAGTGTGGAAGTGGATTTATAAAGTAAGATCATAATCAGTTATTGGTTCAAATACTCATCAAGCAGAAATGGAATTTTGTTTCTGTTCTGTTGCAGATACAAACACACGAGGCATGCTTCACTAATTTAATAAGATACCCCTTAATGAATCAATATGAAATATGAATGAATCTAGAAATAAAGTCATCATTTGTTGTAGACCCGTGTTCTAAGATTTTGGGAAATGCTGGTTATTTCAAACACAGTTATAGCATGTTTAACGTAGCTTCACGCAGAACCTGGAAACTGCTAGCCTAGCCTTGTGGAAAATGAAAAATGTTCCTCCCGACAGATGAAGCTTGTATTAACATATAGAGAACACAATTTTTTTTTTAGCTTGCTAACTAACACGGCACACCATAAGACATTTCTCATAAAACATCTTATTTGAAATTTAACTCGGCTAACGTGCTGCAAAAAGGTTTAACTGAATCTCTGAAGGAGGACGGCTGCTGACAGCCTTAAAAAAAATAAAATTAAAAATTCCCAAAATATCCCAATATCCACAGCTGTGCAGCAATAAAACAATAACATTTTAGAGTAGAAGATTTATTTTAATAAGTACGAAGTAACCGAGTACAGAACATCATAATCATTGCTTTGGACTTTTTGTTTTTTTTGGTCTGTTCTCTGAACTTCTTGAGCTTTAAATATCCCAGCTCTTTATCCGCTCTTTATCCCTGTAAGGGTTGTGAGTAAGGATGCACATGATACATCACCAAAATGTTGCACTATTCCTTTAAACGTGGCCTTCGCAGTCTGATGCGGCCCGACCCTGCAGAAGTGTCCTTGCCGCTGTACAGAACCTTTTTGTTGAGAGTGTGTTGGAGGAGGCCTCATGTGGGCCTGACCTGATTCCAGCCAAGCATCGCGTGCCTGACCAGAGCCTCTGCTCTCTCTCTCTCTCTCTCTCTCTCTCTCTCTCTTTCCCATCCATCCCTCTCTCTCTCCTTCACTAGCTCTGCCCTCCCCCCTCACCCATTCTTTTTCCCTCTTTCTTTTCTTCCCTGCATTACAGTGTGCCTCGCCGCCCATGCTGCACAGTTCACTTGAACACACTCATTTGTGCACACACACACACACATACACATAGACAGACAGACAGACACTCCCACACACACACACACACACACACACACACACACACACACACACACACACACACACACACACACACACACACACACACACAGACAGACAGACAACCCCCCCACACACACACACACAGAAAGACAGACACAGGCTCCCAGCATGCTTACCTCAGTAGAACTGAACTGAACAATTTCACAGCAGCTTTGCAGCAGAAGAAGTGAGCGTGTCGGCGTTTGACTCCACGCCGTTCCACTTGACGGGAATCAAAATTTACATATCTGGGTTGAAATCCAGGATGAAACAAGAACTCATCTTTTTGCCATTTTCGATTTTAAAAAAACCTCAATATTTTATTTTTTCGCATCCTTTGCTCCAAAAGGAGATCTTCGAGGGCAGTGCTATGTCCTTGCCAAATGTTCACTTAATGAAAAATGTTTCCTCTTAAAGTGCATCGCTGGACGCAAAAATGTCTTGAGGGCCCGCTTCGACCTGCCAACCTGCTGCTGGAAGTGTGCCAGCGCCAAGCAGCTGGCGTGAATACTTAGCTACGATTTATGTTTCACTGGGCAGGTGGAAAGATGGCATTTGTGTGCGTGTGCATGTGTGTGCGTGTGTGTGTGTGTGTGTGTGTGTGTGTGTGTGTGAGAGAGGTCCTGTTTAACCAGTCGATTTTCAGAGCACAGAACGTGCTGTGTGCACACTCTCTCCAAGACCATATGAGGGGCGTGATGATGAAACCGGGGAGACGTAAACGATGCTGTTGTTCAACGAAACACGTACTAGTTCTCTAGCTTGCTGGCGTGCGACCCCAGTGCTGCTGTCACACACACACACACACACACACACACACACACACACACACACACACACACACACACACACACACACACACACACACACACACACACACACACACACACACACACACACACACCTACTCTGCCGTGGCCTGCAGTTTCATCTTCTGTCCACATGCCGATAACATTAATTGAAAAAGTGTACAAATGTTCTTGTCTTTGCACGTTGATTTATCGCACTTAACTGCACCACTGTGGTTCCCTAACAGCTATTTCTCCAGGCTGCCACTTTACTACTGCCTCATTACAAGCTCCATAGGGTTCAGGCAACGCCAACCCACAGTTACCCCCCTACCCTCCTCCCTCCCTCCCTCCTCCCACCCATCTTTCAGTGGTCCTGTTGTTGGGAGGGACGATCCAAAGCCTGTCATCCCCAATTACCCAGATGTGGGCCTCGTCCTCCGTCCCTCCCCTAATCTCTCCTTTCTCTCTCTCTCTTTCCTTTCTGTTCTTCTGGTTTGGAAACAAAAAAGGTATCGGGGCGAGCAACGCCTTTGTCCTTGAGTCTTATGCAAGGGTTATTAAGGCATATACTGTATGCACGTTATATAATCCTGCTGGGTTTCTTTCTTTCTTCTTTTTTTTTTTGATCATCACCTGAATCTATTATCGTTACCACCGTTAGACCGCAGACGTCTTGGGAGGGAGATTTTCCGGTGAATTATGATCCCGAGAAGCTGAATATTTCAGGAAGTCAAGATATATGTACCCTCAACAAACAAAGAAAAAGAAGCTTTTGAAATCATCCTCACATTGGAGAATGAAATGATGTTGACTGGTCAAATGGTCAGCTTTAAAGAAAAATCCAGCATTAGTTATTTTGATTAAAAAAAAATGGGAACAATATTGTAAACTAACTACTTTGACACTAACATTCCTCAGATTGCTTATCAAATGGTCTCCAGTCTTTATCTCCACAACAGAGTCAGAATGAAAAGCTGCTTCCGCCAACTTTTTGGGGGGAAAAAAGCCAATCTTGACAGTCACTCCCTCGGTTCATGCAGCGATCTGGCCGTGGATAAAAAAAAAAAAAAAAAGGAGGTTTGAACTCAGTCAAGTTGTATTTTGTACCACCCAGTTTAGTCGGAGGCGTTTTCATCTCGGCAGTCTCTTTCCGGTCCTCCTGGGAGTCTGTAGCGGCTTAAAGGGAGTCTGGTATCATTTCGTCTTTATTCTCTTGAGGAGAAAAAGAGACAAAGGGTCGGCAGCATCAAAAATAGAGCAAGCTCCTACTACTTCTCCTGTGGGCATGCCCCGCCGGAGCTCAGAGGAGCGATTTTGGTGCCGCCGCCGTTGGACGTAACACCGGAACAGCTGCCAAGAACTCAGACCAGCTCGTTTTTGATCATGTTGTCACGCTCTTATCAGCGTTTCCAGGATGTGTGAATAGCGCCGATGCACTTTGTAGACGGCCTGTCGCGTGTGTATGGACCCGCTCGTATGGGCTTGACCTACTTCGCAAAGCACTTTGCTCGTATTGGATCGATACATTTGGTGTTTTACACCTCCGCACGGTCGTTTGCAGTCGGCCCTGAGAGGCCGGCCCGGGTCGGGGGGGGGAGAGACAGGCTGCCACCGCTGCTGCGTCTTTAAAAACTCTCTCCAAGCTGCTTTTCAGATTACCAGCGCTGCAAACTAGGTAATCGCCCCGCAGCACGAAAGGGCTTATATACCAACTGCAAAGTACGCACAATTCATTTCCAGCGCCACCTCGCCCTGCTCACTGCTTTAATCGGATTGTTGTTTTTGCGTTTTTTTGTTCTCACTATTATGCGTGTGGGTGCTGTTGTTTACAGCTCACTTTTATTTAGATGTGGCACTATGTGTGTGTGTGTGTGTGACTGATCATTTCAAGCCTTCGAGAGGCATGTGTCTCCAGGGGTGTGTCACGGCGCACGGCGTAAATCAAAGACACTTAAAACTGACAAATGTAAAATGAGGCTCAGAAAAGTGCAATAAAGATCACATTCAGAAAAGGAACAAGCAGTCACTGTGTTTCCTGGAAGCGGCTCGACGTGAAGAAGAATCGATAACGGATCAGGCGCAACTTTTGTCAACAACCTACATCCACATCTCCCACATCGACCACCTCCAGTCGTCTTATCCTCTCTTTCCATGCAGTCTGTTTTTCCTTCATGGCAACCCTTTTGGCTCCTGGAGCTCTAGTGAGGATGATGATGATGATGATGATGATGATGATGAGGGTAGTGGTGGTGGTGGCAAACAACCAAAACAAAGGAGAGCAGCACAGGGGGATGGAGGGGGGAGGGATGGGTGGGGGATTGTGGGGGGGTGGAGGGAGGGGGGGGGTTGTTTTGGCTCAGGTACCGGTGCAGCTCTGGGAAGGGTTAGCCAATGAACGGCGGGAGGCGTGGGAGGCGTCATCCTGCTGGAGCCAAGAGGAGTTCTTCAACACCCCCACCCCCCCTCGAACTGTTTTGCAAGAGGGAAGAGTGCAAAATAACTGGATCAAAGCTCCATAATGCAGAGCGAGCAATCACTGCCTCTGAAACTAACTAGTGACGCGGCCGCCGTCGATAAGGACGCTCTCTGATTGGTAGACATTGGCCACACATGCAGAACAGATGTTTGGATTCCTTCATTCAAACAAAGGGGAAGGCACAGTTTTCAGGTTGTGAAGACATTGCGACCGAGACAAGAGTCTGACGTCCGGTCGTTGGAAGGCAGCAGCAGCAGTGTTGTATAGTTAAGAGGAAAAAAAATAAAATAATAAACGTCCTGGAAAAAGTGAGCTTTATTTCTGACAGATAGCTTGTGTGTTCTGGTGACAACACCCCCTTTTCTCCAATGTTCCTTTCTCAGCTCATATGCTTCCCATCAGGCAGAGCGATCTACATGACGTCAGTGCGTGTGTGTGTGCGTGTGTGTGTGTGCAATGGGGAATGGCAGGGAAACCAGCTCTGCTTTCCAGATGTGAGAAGGAAAAGGAGGGAAATGAGGAGAACAGGCCGGACAAAAGAGAGCATGACTACACCAACAGACTTATCGCCGACCAACAGAGTCCAACTGGTTGGGGTCGGAGTCTCTCCGTGGTCGGCGGTGTTTGTCAGGTTGGAGGTGGATCTCTTGTCGTCCCCTTTATTAGCCTGATTACCCCGTCCCACCCCCTCCCAAAAAAACAAAAAAACTAAACTATCCTCAAAACCAGTTTCCTCATTCGCTCCTGCTGCACAGGAATCCATTTTGTAAACACTACTATGAGGTTTTTTTTTTCCCTCGATGTACACTTGGCCTTGAATACGCTCGCCTCCACACCTCCTCTTCTTGAACAAACTCCTCTATGAGTCCACAACGGCTTCTTTTCTGAGGTCCTCGGCTTTAACCTCCTGACCCCGACCCGAGTGGGCTGCACTGCTGCTCCTGGATGCAACCCAAACTTCTCTGTTATCCTGTTATTCAACCTGACCCCTCCCTGACCTCTTTCACGGCCGGAGCTGTTAAGAAACTGAGGACGTAAAGAAGGGCCATCGACTTCGAGTCATTAAAGGACATTTGGCGCAATTAAAGCCCTTAAGTGTCCCTCCCTTGATTGCTTCTCAAGATAGTGTTTGTAGAGCGAGCCTGCATTTCTAAAGGCCAGACGCAATCACCCCCTCACAACCCTGTCTCCCCCTCCCACCCCTTTTTTTTTTTGCTATTTTTACAGTGGTCCAGACTGTAAAGTCAGTCAGGAGGCGGCTTTGGTTGTTTCTTAGTGAGGTCACGAAGGGTCGTGAACCTTCTGTGACACCTGAGAAATGAGCCCTCAGAGGCCAGTCGGTGTCCAATACACATCTTTTATCAGTTGGCGTCATTAGGGGCTCCTAATAAGGTGCAAACTCAGCAGCATTGTTCTCTGTTGTTAGATGATGACAGGTCGACTTCGGCTACATGACACTGCAGTAGAAATGTCTTTAAGTCGGGTTTTTTTGCATTGAAAGCTGAACGGGGAAAGTCTCAATGAAAAAAACCTGTATTTAAAATATGATACAAAACTGTCCTTATGTTGACAAGAGCCCTCGTAATGTTCATTCTGTGAAAGTCAAACCGGTCAGGGCGGGTTTAAAAGACGAGCCGGGCATCCTCAGGTGACTCCACTGGACTGACGCGTCCCGGCGGTTGGAGCCTTGTTGTCTTAGATGCCAGGTTTATATGTCTCCAGGGTCAAGCGGTCACTGTTTTACAGGGGTGGAGGCTAGTTCACAGGCAGCCCGGGCCCCTCCGGTGCCATCTGGCAGCCATAAAGTCGGCCCAGAAAGCCTGACTTTTGTACAGTTTTAATGGGGCTCTCTGGGGGTGAGCTTAGGTAGGAGAAAACGTAGGACTCCTGTTTCGCCCCCCTTTGCTCTTCACCTTTTACCCAAATGACTGCCGTTTAATTCCTCGCTGGAACGGGAGAAGGTCAGAAGTTCACCTTTGGCGTCCGTTTGATTTATTTCAACCTAAAGCTTTGGGGGTGTTTTTTTTAAGGGGTGGGGGTGGGGGGGGCACTGCCGGTGCTAAAAGAGCTGAAGGAATTGTGTCACTGTGTTGTCGCCACGACTGACCGAAGCATCTTCACTAATGTAGTAAGCTGCCAAATGGCCACCCCCTTATTAATTATTGATTTCTTGCAGCAGAATGCATGCTGAAGGTTACGTGGAGGATGTTGCTCTAATATTCAATACACATCCAGCTTCCTTTTCTCTCTGAAGAAAATGCTGACAACAATGAAGAGACTTCAGTGAAGAGACTTAAATATCCGACAAGCAGAGACCTGCCGCCCCCCTCCCCCTCTCCTCCTCCCAGTCTTAGTGGCATCACTTTCACAGGCGGCGAGGCCTCACAGACATGTCAGATAAAAGACTGAGAAAGGAAACACGTGATCGTTCTCAGCAGAACCAGAATTTACACGAGGCAAGAAATAACAGCCGGCCCAGAGGAAAGGTCACAGATAAAGCGAGTCCCACTTCCATTCTTAACCTCAGAAATAACAACTGAAAGAGTGAGAGAGCTCCGCAACTTTACAAAGTAGTGCCTCAAGTTTTGGGCAGTGGACGGGCCAGATTCAGAATGTGGTTTTTTTTTTTTGTTTGTTTTTTAAACAAGTCTGCAAGCTCGTCAGAATCCAATTTTTTCCTGCAACTGGAATTCAAAAGTACTCCGAGCAGAACAAATGCGAGTTGTCAGAATAGATACGATTCCTGCAGAGGAGCTGACTGTATTCAGTGGGCTGCTAAAGAGGGAGGCCCACGGCAAGAAAAAAAAAAAAAAAAGGTTGCGGACAGTGCTTTTGTCCCAATTACAGCTAATCCCTTTAGTTGCAGAGAAAATGGGGACCCCCTGCTAGCTCGATCTGACTACACAGGAGAGGCTATACGAGAGGGAAGCAAACGGGGAGGGGCGAAACCTCTCCACCACCCCCCAGCCCGAAAGAAGAGAAAGTCAAGACCTCTCATCTTGTCTGTTGTCTTTGCGAGTCATCTGTCTTTTCAGATGAAAACGTGCCACTTTGCAACAGCGGCTTGAAATATGTTAAGCGGGGAGACATTAGCCAGACCAATCCTGTTATGAGCATCAGCGCCTGGGAAGGGAGGAGGCAGCAGAGGGGGGTTACGGGGAGGGGGGGGGGGGCAGGGCACAATCTCCTTAAGTGATTAATCTGCATATGAAAGTGAAACCCACTTAGGGATTTCTCTCCACCGACAAAACGATTTCAACTATGCCTCATTTTGCTGTTATTTTATTTCCCCAAAAAACACATTTAGCATCAAAACAAATGACGTTCTGGTTCACTCAAATCCTCCAAACAGAGGGTTGTTTGTTTTTTATAAAAATATATATATATTTTTTTTAATTATCCACCCCAGAGAGCATTTCTCAAAAGTACTGCGAAAAGGAAGAAGCTGCCTGGCCCGACGTACGGTCGGCGTGGCTTCGGTCGTGTTAGCAGTTGGAAGAGCGGCTCGTCAACAGGCATCATTACGCAAAACTGTGAGGTTGCAGTCGAAAGCAATTAGCAGGGGGGCCCGGGTGGGAAAAACAAACACATTTGGAGAAGTTTTACCCTTATTACCTCATTAGGTAGTGCACTGAAGGAGAGGGCTTTTCTTTTTTTGCCTACAGGCCTGTGGCTGTGTGCAGAGAGATCGATGTCAGCGGGGCTCAGAGAGACGGGAATCCAGCAAAAAGAAAACAAAAAAATCAGAGAGAAGTGGGGCATATTGTGCTGGGGGTGTTAGAGGGGAGAGAGGGGGGGGTCACAGCCTCTCCACAGAACACATAAAGTCATGGCACAGTCGGCACTGTGTGTATTTGGATGTTAGTAAGTAATCTGTGTGGGTGCCTGCGCTCTTGTATGCGTGATTAATGATTCGTGCTCACACCCGTGTAGGTATGCGTGGGTACTCGGTGGGGTTTTGAAAGGGTGTTTTAGAAGGCTGTTACCTCAACCGATACGATGCTCCAGCAGATGACCAACGTGTTCCTGATCAATAACAAACGGATGAACCGCTCACACCTCAGCACAGTCGCATGAAAAAGATGGAGCGAGGTTAAATCTGAGCAGCCCCCCCGCCGACACTCGGCCGACACCTCCACAGTTCGGGTCCCCCCCCCCCACTCTGTTGTGTTGCACCCCTACAACCCCACAGCCTCCCCGCCTCCTACCCCCCTTTTTACCTCCTTTGCCTTTTATAGGAAGAGATGGGCGGCGGAACCCTTTTATGAGCTGCTGTTTCGCAAAAAGCAATTACTGGCCTTTAATGAGGCCGTCTGGAATTTCACAGGCCCCCTCCGCCGTGTCACTTAAGCCAAGTGCAGGGAACAAATATAAAACCACGATCTCCATGATCTCGAGACGGGAGCGCGAACAAACAAAGTGCGTTTAAAAAAAAATACACGAGTGTTACACAGGAATTCCAATAAACCGCCTCCTCGATCGAATTCAGCCTCCAACAGACAAAACTCCAGTGAAATCTGCTGTTTTTGATTGCCTTAGGCAAAAAGCTCTTCACAATTTTTCACATCATTAATGCCTGAATACTCACACATCGGGAGCCCCCCACACCTGAAGATGTGCCAAAGTCTGCACACTCATTGGGGAAATATCAGATGATGAGTGAAACTAACTCTTACATGAGTTAATGAGGAGAATTTCAATTAAAATGAAATTAAGCTATTCCTCATTTTTGCTGGAACCCCCTAAATGACCACTTGGTGAACCGAGGCTTTACTGTGTAATTACTTTACGATGACTTTGTGCTGAATGCCTGTAAGATGATTTGACTAACTCTTTTCTTTGTTTTCTCTCCTCTTCCATGTCTCCGCGGTGCGTTCTGCTGCTGGTTTTCATCTCTAGGTGAGTGTCATTATCTTTTTTTTAAATTTTTTTTTACTTTTTTTTGAATACGTTCCTCTCCTGAGCCGCTCTTTTCCTTCAGTCGCAGTCACAACGGTGTAAGATGTAATGGCGCGCCGTGTTTCACACGATGACACACTGAGCATGCCTCGGAAACACAACATGTGAGAACACAAAACGACGCGGCGGCGTTTCACACGACGCTGGCCTCCGCTGGCGCCGCAGTAAAACACGCTCGGTAACACGCTGGTTAGTCGTGTTACACGTGCTGGAGAATTGTGATTTCATGGCAGCGTGCGGCGGCCCCCACCGTGACCTGCGAACTCAGAACTGAGGTTTGTCTGGTTGCTTTAAGAGGGAGGAAGCAGCGAGCGTCGGGACGGGGAGGGTGCGGAAGTGAAACCCACTAGCGGCGCAGACCAAAGTGAGTTTAACCAAAATGGCCGCTCACCACAGGGCCTTCACCGAGATTACCACGTGCTTCTGCTATCTTCCAAGTTGCAGCCGTGCAGCGCTGCAAACTATAAAATGTGAGGCGTGCACACGGTGAGGCTTCGCTTTGTTCAGCCCTGTTTTTTTGTTACTTTCATTTTGTATCTTCCTTTGTAGATGGCTCGTCGTGACTTACTGTAATGTTCTGCTTTAGGTACTTGGATGCCTTCTGGCTCAATAATCCCCCCGTTTTTCACGACCACTGAGCACCCCTTGTTAAATACAATGTTATTAATCTCTGAAACAAAGTCGAAGGTCAAAAGTTCACTTGACCATAGAAACAGTAGTTTGACAATAAAATCTGGTTCAAAAACAGAGAAAATCCACATTTAGTTCACTTTGATTCAAATACCTGAATCTGAGAGGAGAAATCGATGCGTCGTTTCTTTTCTATTATAGCAGATATTTGTCCGTGGGAGGAGGTTGCTGAAGTCGCCTCCTCTGCAATGGAGCTCATGTAGTTCATATTTATTTCAACATTTAAGATGCTCTTCTTTAAATCCGCGCCGTGCACCGACAAAAAGAGGCAGACTTCCTTCTCACCGCGGACGGCTGGCGTCTCTGAACAAAGACACCGTCGGCCACCCCCAGGGAATACATTGGCTCATCTGTGGGATGTGGGGGGACCTGTGTCGGAAGAGGGT